>NC_079461.1:10873030-11176060 GCF_026250575.1 Diorhabda carinulata
CTGTTCTAGGAGAGTAATAAAGTTTCACAAAAAGACGAATAATGCCAATTATCAAGAACGCATCAGACAGTATATGTGAAAATTATAAACGTGACACAATAATATCTCCTAATTTTTATTGCTCCTCTCTGTTTTGCAAATCTACCAATCAATTTCTACAGATATGATTATCAGTAATTGTTCTTATGACCACCCAACCCTATCGACAATAGATGAATAACATCAAACTTTATAGGAAAGCGGTGAGGTAATATTGGAGAAAACATCCGCTGGAATGTTGTCCATTTGGTTCAAATTTAAGTATTATCGTGGAATTGAGATGAACAAAATTAGTTGCAATTCTGGATCAATTTATTCCACTACCTCTCTGCCGATATATATAAATTCGATTTTCTTTTGCAATTCTCTTCGATTCAAAACGAATCGGATTTTCTTGAATCCATCACATACTTTTGAATTGTTTCCCGCTTTTAGTATTGACTGTGATGAAAACAGATTCGGGGCTTTGTTCCTCAAACACCGTTATCTTATATCCAGGAAAAATAAACGTGGAATAAAAAAGACGTGTTCACGATCAAAGTTTATGATTCAAACAGAAATTGGAGAGTAGAATTACATTGAGAAAATGTGCTTGGAATTGAATTAATTCTTTAGATAGGTTTATTAATGGTGTGTTTTACATTTTGACTGTTCATGTGCTATTTAACTAATTCGATGTAACTTCAGCTTAGTTTACTTCCGAACTATTGCTGAATATATCGGAACTAATTGATTTAATGGAAAGCAAAACATTATTACAACACGGGGTGTTAAATATCTTCATGATTCAATTCCATTAAACAAAATATTTTTATATTATTCGAACTGGCCGATAGTAGGCCTCTAAAGCGAGTCTCTCCAATCCGTAATAGGCATAACTCTTATATTAATGATATAACAAATGTGTAGCGCGCCCGTCGTCAGAAAATAGGGCAGAATTTGTTAACAATTGTTATAGTTTGGTTACCTTATATCACTAGCGCTAATATGTTTAATCTGTTGGAGAGCTAATTAACTGGTTATCTTCTTTAATCCAAGTAAAAAAAATTGATTCGCCTCTCACGGTTTCTTCCAAAAACTTTGGGACAAGATATAATAAATAGAATCAAATTCTCAGTTTAGAGATAACTTACTCATATTAGGTTTTATCATCTAATGGAAGTCGCGGGTGGAGGACATTATTAACATCGGCTACGTTAATTTACATGTCGATAGTAGATGAAAAACTATTTGTAACTTTTTGTTATCAAAAGCGTTTTACCTCATTTTCCAATAATCACACAAAAAATGAAAAAGTGAGATTTCATTTTATAAACCACAACGTGGCGCAGCTTTCAATAATTCCCCTTTCCATATTCATTGATATCACTTCGATAATTCTGTCTCATCTGAGAGGTGCAAATTAAAAGTAACAATTCATAAAACTATCACATTGAATAAATTGAATGACAGAAATTCAGAAATAACTTCTTGGTCTAATAAGTTGGAGTTTCTGTTGGCGATATTCATAGTGAATACACTGTTTTCACCACCACTACAACAACTGTTTAAACAGTTTACCTTCAGTCTTTGAAGACGATAACTTGGTTATCGAAACGCTCGATAGATAGTGTAATTGTGAGTTTTGGTGTAATGGTGGTGTAAATGGTGTATTCAGAAATTCAGAAACAAATATACGTTGACCTCTTTGTGTTACTTTATCAAAGTCACTTCATTATTAAGCGAACTTATCGAGTATTGATTGGAAGGACGAATTATAGGGCGATATCTTATGGCAGTGGCCTTGATGAATGTTAAACTAGGTTACCAGCCATTCTCTCTTGGGCTTCCCAACATCTGGAAAATAGTTAATAGCAATAATGACTTGTCGGATAAGGTTTACTAGTGGGTGATCACAATTAATTGGGAAAAGTTTTCGACATATACAAGAAGTAATTAGATACAGGTTTTACTAAGAAAATGACGGAATTTAATTGAAAATATCGAAATTTTGTTTATAGTGGCAAGAAAACGGATTGTCATTATATTGTTCATGTAATCTAAATGTAAACTCTACGGACATTACAGCCTATTGGTGCGTTACTACTTTTATCATTTGTCATCATGATATATTTGTAGAAAATTAATTGCTATGAAGTGTCCCTTCTGACAGGATGTAACTTTGGTTTGAATTTTCATAGAGGCGTCGAAAGTTTGAAGATGGACGTTATTGACACCGTTTATCGATTTTGTTTTGAGCGAAACCAACGCATTATACTGATGTTGAGAAATGGGCTGAGAAAATTTTTCAAAATAAGGTAAATTAAAAACTTCAAATAGAAATATTTAGGTCTTTGATATTTTTCTGTATTCAATTGAGTTCACTATTAATGATAGATGGAATTTTTTGTATTGTAATGTTCCTAATATTTATATAAACGGTATATGATCACAAAACAGGTGTTATAAATTTATACACGCGGTATATCTTGGTCATGTAATTTATTATTCGTACACTAAACTAAGTATTCACTAACACACGCTCAACTATTCACTAATATTTGATTCATGTACACACTTAACATCCATTATAGATTCACAGTTTAGGTAACTACAACTGATAGAAGCTCGTATTATATCTATAATGAAACCACCTTTTAGAACCTTTGAATTCTTGATATCTCTAGATTTCTTCAAACCAACAAAAAGGCCTTCTTAGAAATTGTCTCTAAAAAAAGTCACAAAAATGTAGATAGACCAAAAAATAACTGAAAAACTCCGGAAAACAGGACTGGCGCCACGGTCATATCAGTGGGCGAATTCGTAACAGTTTATTACAGATTTTAAGAGTTTGCACTCTTTCATTAGCGTCAGATTGATTTCATGATATGTTTTGTGTTGGATTATATAATTTTATTTATAGCTGTGGATACTTGAATTTACTTTAAATTGTTATACAATAAATTATACTTAATATTCTTAATAAAATCATATAATAACTAATAGCAATATAATCAATAACTCCATAACTTAGATTATTCTGCTTGCTTTTTCTTTATATTTGCTGCTTACTTGAATGAACTCAATTCTCAAAATTCTCATTGGTCGATTTCTTAATGCAATAAGTTTGCGAAGGGGTGGCTCATATTAACTTATGTTTTCTCATAATATACGTGGTTTTAAGACTCATTAAATAAAATATTGTCTACAAAATATCTTCATGGGTTAGATTTTACAGACTTTTATAACTCAAGCTCCATTTTTGATACTAATCTTTTCACCATACTTCTTCTGGTTCAATTCCAAATCTTCAACTTTTTGACTTAAAATATTATCAAAATAATTGTTAATCAGGTGATTTATGCATAAACGCGTTCGTTTCACATTATATGCTCATAAAAAGTGTGGTTCTAGGTTCTAGGTAATTAAAAAACGACGATAGGTTGGTAGTGGCTCGATAAAAGATACCATTTTGTCTCTGCAATGACCCTCAATTTCATTAATTTTGGTTTAATATTACTCTACTAATTTTCTTAAATTCTTAAGAATACATCTAATTAAACAGCCATTATTTCTCAATTATCCAGCTATAATATTTCCCATAATGCTTAAGCATTTTAGAATTGTGATATGTTTAATCAAAGACTGGAAAAATTTTAGTAGCGTTGTTGGTCCAGAGAAGTGAGGATTCAACGATGCTGCCTGCTTCTCTATTTGAAGTGATGTTTTCCTCTGTTCTATATTTTCAGGAAACAATAAAAATATAATACCATCTGAATTTTATTTCCCTCGAAGCATGCTTTATTTTAAATAATCTCATACTAACCCCAGAGAAGAATCTCTCTCCGAGTGAAAATGACATCATAAAAATTCAATTTCTCTCGCAAATTTTGTCGAAATTCTCTGTTATTTCAGGTTTCGTTTTTTTAAGACATTACTGTTATAATTGCGCCTAAAACTCTCTATATTTTTGGTAAATATTGATAATCCAAACATTCAAAAAGTTGGTAAAAAATGCTGAAGTATACAAACAAACAAAGGGAGAAAACATAAAATTTCAATATCGACTACGATTCTAACGAGTTTAATACACTTCTAGTTGAATATTGTAACCCCTCGTTGAAAGATTCGATAACTTAATCTCTCGTTAAGTATTATATGAGAGAGTATTTATTATAATCGAAAATCAATATGAGCAAGATATTACTGACGTTTTTATTACAGTTTGGTTTGTTGGGTAGAGAGGGATTCTCGCCCTTGTTTTGTATACTGTATTTGATAAAGCACAATAAAAAAAGCGGACATGGTATTTACGAATTCAATGAGATTTGTTAAATTTATATTTGATAAACAAAGCGTTAGTGAAAAAAAGGAATCTAAGCAACGACCACATTTATAATAAACGATTCAAAGCGAAAAACTTGATTAGAGTTGAAGTTGAAATAAATGCTATTTATTTGTACAGATACTCTTCATTTGTATGGAAGGGTTTACATTTTTTTGGCATTGCTCAAGAATCTTTTCTTGGCGAGAAAATAGATCTCCAATTACGTCATTCTAGTAATATTGTATCCCGTTGTCGAAAATAGTTTAACGAATTGGTTGGTGATATTAGCCGTCTCATAGAATTGCAGATAAGAGTTTTAGAAAAGAATTTATTCTATTGGTAATACAGCGTTAAATAAATTGAAGTGTTTCAGAGATTTTAGCCTATTGAACAATAATTATTTTCTTTTACTCTACTCTAAAGGGACTAAATGCAAAAAAATCGGAAGTGAGTAGATGGCATGGAAATAATGCAGTGACTCAAGAAAAATTTCATAGGACCTCTTGCTTCTGAGTTATAAGCCTTTGAAGTTGCGAAATCGGAACTTATATTTGAGTACATTTTCTAAATTATACAGAGCGGCTCATGCCCAATGGTTAATAATCCTTTACTTTTACAGGGACAACCTTTATAATCTGAAGATAGCAAAAATAAATGTTTCAATCGATTTTTTAACAAATTTATGGTTTAGGAGATATGTAGATTTTTTATCGTTGTATATGCCAAGGAAACCGTTCGCCATAAGTTGTTCCATCAAGGCATAGAGCTGAAAATGAAATGATTGTTGAGTTTCATCTTCTGGTAGTTTGTTCTATATTATTTCAAAATGTACCGTTCAGAAATAATTATTTTTCACAAATTTTGCGAAAAGTAATTTTTGCTCTAGCACCTCGCTGTCGAGTTACAGCGATTATATCTAATATTTGTTATGAGTTGTTTCAAGAATATTTGAAAAACCCGAATTTTGTGATGAAATCACATTGTTTCGGAATGAGGTATCTGGAAATAAATTTCTCTCGATCGAGTTATTGTAGAAGAAGACAGGTAAAAAGCCAGAAAATGATATTCAGAAAAAACTTGAAGCCATTCAGAACAACAATTATTAAATCGCAATAGGTCGAAACTGTGGTACTAACACAAAATTATTTTTGCGAAATCTGGAACAATATAAAAGAATCCTAGATCAAAATAGAACAATTGCCAGAATCGTTAAACTTCAAATAGGTAGTGTCAGGTGAAAAATTGTTCTTTTATTTTCATTTTCTTTGAAAGTTTTGTTCGCAGCTCTATGTCATTTTGGAACAAAGTAGAACAAATCTAAAACGACTAAAAAATTTCGTGAATCCAATGTAAGGTGCCAACTTCTAAGGGGTTAATTTTTTAGATATTGATGAAATATAACTTTGGTTGTTTCACGAAGACATACTAAGCGACTATAGTAGCAGAGTGACGAGAAGGAACAAGTTCAACTTGTTACTACTTTTCTTGACACATACGTAATGTGACATAGTGATTGAAATAAAAAAGTCCAAGTAATCCATGTTTTATTTTCCACGATCGTAATTCTTCTTTTCTCAAAGTTTGTTCAGAGATGAGAACATGTTAGCCATCAAAATCCCACATAAGAGAATAATTTCAAATAATTCCAAACATTTAACACATAAATAAATCTTCATTTTCATTGTCATAACAAATAACGACTGCCACGTTTTGACTATTTCCATTTATTTGATGTGGACAACAATAAACCGGGTGGGGAATTTACTACCATTGGATCGAATACGTAAATTGACCGGAGGGAACTACATTACTGCTTTTCAACATGTATAATTCTGTTGGAACCCCTACAAAATAGTTATTGTTGTTGTTCACGTGAGCATAAGTCATTGAACGTTAAATCGAAGTATGCAAAAAATACGGAAATTATAATAAGAGCGTACGAGTCACTTGGAAATAATAATAGCAATTTACATGATCGCGGTGAGTCTCTGTGATATAGGAGGGTGGTAATAGGAGTAATTAAATTAATTTGAATTGAAAATTCGCTGCAACAGGACTTTAATAGAAGTAAGATTGGAATAGGGAGTCTAGTGATTGGCTAAGTATTAAGTGAAAGGAACAGTGTTAAACTATTTTTCTAATCCACGCGATTCATAATGAGGTAGCAATTTGTGATGTTTATGATAATTATACAATTTATTAGAATTAATTATAATGAAACTATGCAGCATATACATTGAAAATGTTATAAATTTGTTTTTTTCACTGTATTTACCTATTTATAACGTTAATATCAATCAATCAATCAATAATTCATTTGGTCACTATAAGCTAGTTATTCTAGAACTTTGCCGGTAAACAGATCTAAGATAGGAGCTTTTTTCAGATCAGTGTTTGTTCTGGTCACCTCAAAAACTTCTTTTGGGGAAGTAAGTCTGATTTCAACATCATCTGACTCTGGTTTGTTCCAATCCTCAGGATCTTCTACATCAATCGATTGGAAGGTTATCTGTGAATGAAGAATTTGACCACATAGTGTGACACTAACTATCAAACTCGGTTGTAGAAGCAAATCGGTTTTGACCTGATTGAGTTCTTTGAGAGCGAGGGACACAGCAAAGTACTTGATTTTATGCACTTGTGTCTTTATTTATAACACATTTAGGTAATATAAACATGAATAGTGTTATATTTGAGCAGGGTAACACGCCATGTCGACTATCTCTTCGACTATGATGTAGCTTCCAACTTCTGAACATGTTAATTCTCTGTAATTGAATGCTATAGAGCATTTATGGAAATTATTGAAGCGTAGTAAGTTGCCATATGAGCAATAAAAATTAAACGCTACCTGCTCCGTTGAATGGAACAAAATTGCAGATGAAAACATTGAAACTATAAATAATTTCTGTATTGTAAATAGCTATATAAACCTGTTTTTTTTTGATTTGATACTCTTTTTGAGAGTACTCTAGTACTTATGACTGTATATTTATCATTTCAACATCTGCAAATTGACCAATAGGGTGGAAGAATTAACGAACTTATCAAGTATTATGATTTTAGAAAGTGCTATCAAATATTTTTATGCACAAATGAAAACTTTCACCTTCAATTCAACGTTTCGTAATTAATACCCAATCCCGAATAATGATTGATGGGGCTACAACAACAGTTTGGAGGATTGGATATGACAGCTCATTGTTTTCTCGCAAATTATTTCTATTGTTGATGATTTCATTTATGTGAACTCAAATTATTATCGTATATTTGTGGATTACATGGATTTATAAATTGTTCACAGCTTGCATATATGTTTGCGAAATTATGAGTTTGGAAATATTGGAAAATAGGGTTCAAATAATTCAGAGGATTACCCTTCATGGCATTTAGTATCGTATGAAAACTTCATTATATTCACTATAAAAGGTGAAAATTAACTGAAATTTCATTTAAATCATTCATCCCTTTGAAGTTTAGTTATTTGAAAATATTTACATTGTTACTTGGTTTCTGCCTCACAATATTCTAGCAAACAAATACGCAAAATGTTCATTTTCAAATGTTTTTTCATGGTTAAAAGAAGCTGTATATTATTTCCCAAATATTAGCAATAAAATTCTAAGACGCACGTTGAAATTCTTGAATTTCCATTATGCCCTTAGAGCGAATCAAATAATCTAAAGACTATTCGGAATAATCAATCACATTTGCAATAAAAGACAAAATTACATCACTACACACTACTATCGACATAAGGGATTAATTTGTTAAAGGTAGTCCGATGATATATCATGACGAAATAATATTCAATTCTTAGTAACAAAGTTCAACTTAGGTTAAGTATGTACCAGACCATTTTAAAAATTGAGATCAGTTTGGGAGGCAAAGTTTGTGGATAAATAAGCTTTTTACACATACAATGTTGTGAGAATGTTTAAAAACCAAATATTACTGCTGGACGGGAAAGTATTTGATTCCATAAATAAGAAATGTCGTTTGCAACACTTTTTAAAAAATATTTTATTTTCAAAAATACACTTATAACAAACTTTTTGGATTTTGCATAGTACTTAAATGAATTTTACTATAACAAAAGTTATAATAAAGAACTTACTTTACAAAAGTCGTGAAAAACATGTGTTCTGTTATTTTATATCTCATCTGTTGATTAAGCATGTCGGCCGACAACCGTCTTCTGTTTCCTTATGCTTACATTTCTATAGATAAGTCAACTTCTCGAAACATAATTGACTTTACGTCACCTAGTTTTTATACAGTAAAGTTGAATATTTAATTAGTTATGCCCACAACTTGAAATGGAAAAAACTATTTAGTACGGAAATAAAAGGCTATCGTTATTTTTTGGCTTAATTCATATTATATATCAGATCAGATTTCCGTTTTCATTTCCAAATTCTTTTTCTCTTCTGAGATATTTTATGGATATGATCAGTATTTCTTCGTTTGGGTTCTTGTAGATCTTTTTGTGTTAGTGGATATAATGAATACTATTCAGTCGTTTTCATTATTGTTGGTATTATGATTGCAATATATAAGTATATATTGGAAAGTTTGCTATGCAACATAATCGTGTATATTAGTTCACTATATTATTCATTTGATCAGCTTTTTTGGTGCACAGAACTCCTTGAATGTATTGAGAAACTCTAATTCCTCTCTGTTTTTAAATAGTAGGAATAGGCTAAAATTCAATGAATTAAGGGAAAGCACCGCTACGTGCAGATACATTTCCGCTGATTTATTCCATTTTTATCAAAGATTGGATGGCCAGCTTTCATTTCCTGGAATATTGTTACCGGACTTCAACTCGCTACGGAAAGAACGGTACTGATGTTCCTCATAAGGAAACGGATACAGGCAAGACTGTCCATTGAGGTGGGAATGAACCAAAGTGAGTATAGATGGGAACTGAAGTATTTGGGAGTGATATTAGATACAAAGATGTCTTTCTGGCCCCACATACGGAATACGGCCGAGAGGACAGTATTCTTGAGCCTCTTGAAGGCAAACATTAACGGACCACGGCCAGAGAAACGGAAGCTACTGATGGTGACGACCTACTCGAAACCACTAGAGACCCTAGACCTTTTTTTTAAACACTGTCTACTGACAGTTCGCTGATATAAGACTCCAATTCCTCTCTGTTCACTATCCATCGTTCACAGTAAAAAAACGAGTGCATGATTATGTATTTCATGGCAGGAGGGCAAATTCCTCTTTTTTATCGTTATTCAGTAGTAGGAGTAGGCAAAAATTTAACGAGTTCAGAAAAACCAGCGCTACGTGCAGATACATCCCCGCTGATTTATTGTATCCAAGATGAAATGGTAAGTTTCCATTTCCTGGTACATTGTCTAATTCGTTTTTCACTCAACATCGAAAGATACAATGAGAAAAAATTTGGAAAAATAAGAAAAAGCCTTTTAGTGAAGACGTGGCTGTACTTAACGGTTATCATAAGAGAATTGTAGATAGGTTGATTAACCTATTAATCCTGTTTAAACAAAGGGATTACAATAAATTGTTGGATGCAATTGCATTGAGATTGTTTAATGAAAGAATAGTTCAAATAGGCTTGAAGGCACTTCATAGTTTATTAGTAAAGGCATGAATGTGAAATTTCTTGTCAAAAAGGATAATAGATAAGTGAAATTAATAGATTTTAGTTTGGTGTAATTGTGAGTGTTGGTGTATTGGTAGTATGAATAGTTGAGGCGCTTTAAAAATGTGTGTCAAGAATTTTTTGTTATAGAAAAGATCCATCATAATTTCATTCGAAAAATCACTCGAATTTTGTTGCATGTATTAAGAAACACCCTCTATATAATCCAAATTGGATTCGTCATTCATATAATTATAAAGGAGATATTGCAAAAAGCGTCCACATTTGTTATGTGCTTTACTATAAGGACAACGCACCTTCTAAGACTTTGGTGATTGTTTCTCTCTGTTTTCACTTGGAGGAGAGAAATTTTCATGAGGCATAGTATCTATCTTATACGTAAACGCATATTTTGAGAGGACTCGGCTGACTACGTGAATATACTTGAGAAAAGACCACATTAGAAAACGATAATAATGGACAAAACTGTCTTTTCTTCTTCGTTAGGTTGGAAACTTTCCAGATAAATCTCATACAAGCATACAAGTTAGTGCTTGCGTATACTCTGCTTTTGACTTTTTTGGTAATCTTGTTCTCCAATGATTATGGGATAATCTACTTATATTCTAATATGGCTTGATTAGTAACTATTAATTTCACAAATACGTGTAGGTATGTTTGTTAAAAATTGAGAATTGGTAAAGAAAAGTAACATTTTAGGCCTCGGTCTCCTACTAAATGCTGTATGTGGCGTCTGACTTGAGCGTAGACGTTCCGATCGATGTAAGAACGCTAGACACAGCGTCAACGGTCAATACATCTCATACTCTAATGACGACATCTCGTTTTAACAACAGTAGTCAGACAATCAGTGTTAGAGTGTAGTCATGTGATACGAAGAAATCTGAAAGCAACAAGGAACCATTTATTTATGAAGAGGAAGAAGAAAGAATGTTTCCAGATGTTGATAATGAAACAATACTAAATTTATCGTCGTGTCAATCAAGAACTGCCATCAAAAAAGGCAACCTAATCCCAGATCACCTGAAGAAAAAGTTGCTTGTCACTTTTATTGTACAATGCACAAAAACATTGAATTGATTCAATCAATAATTCGTCTTTTTCTTCATCGAATGTCAACATTTTGTGTTGAAACCAGATACGACGTTTACGCTGCATTGGTTCGAGATAACTAGAGACGAGGTGTAAAGCGTTTGAATAGCGACTACGGTGTCCACAATCCAACGTCAGATTGTGAAAGAGACTAAAACTGTCCATTTCTATAATAATCGTCGGGACCCGTCATACATTGAGACGCTTTACGTGGATGATGGCGTTTATAGGAGACCATAGCCTTATAGGATAGAATTTATTAATTATTAATATATTAAGAGAATGCGCGTAGAAATATTGAAAGTTCGCTTCCAAGATAGGTAGTTCAAACACATATTATGAATTGTTTTTCACTTAATTTAATCAAATGAGTGTATGAACCGTATTATGTACAAATATTATGTTTATTTAACGTTCTAATTACCAAGTAGATGCATCTATATTCGTTAACTCCCATTAATTATTTGTTTAAAATTAATTGGATTCGTGGTAATATTTGTAGTTTAATTAAGGTGTATATATATATTTTTGAAATGTTGTTTCCATGAATAAATAAATTGATATCTAGAAATGTTTGTGGAAACAACATTCATTCGAATAATTTCCACCAGCAATAATATTGTAACCGGTCGAGAGCTATTCCGACAAAAAACTATTCTGCTTTCACCGTATTCCGTATTTATTTTGTTCCCTTTTTTATACCGTTAGAATTAGTTCAGATCGGGATGCTGAACAAATGGTTTTTTCCTGTTTCCTATTAGGTATTCAATTTACTATATTACAATTAAAAATCGCTGGATAAACTGTTAGTCCCAGGTATGGCATTGTCAGCTGTAAGATTTATTGAATTCCCCCTTTGCTAGAGCTAGACTGAATATATTGTTACGATCTCGTCTAGGAGATGGGCCGTGAAACCGGTCCTGCCCGGTTATAATGGAATTCTGAAATTGGGCAAATTACCAGCGTCTCTGAAATGCCTTTTTATAAACAGCGGTGAGTTGTTCATGTTTTTTTAGAACTCATTTCTAGGAATGTCTTTTTATTTATTTTTTTGTTTGTTTATTTTCTAGAATTTTTGAGAAATACATTTTGGGTATATAAAGAAAATTGATTGGCGGAGTTAGTTTAGTTTATAATAAGTTATAGTGAACAGAACGAAATAGAAAAGTAGCTGTTGAATCTCAATAAATTATATAAGTTGCTTAAGTATTAGTGATACGTTGATTATTATATAAATTAGTTAAGTTTAGTGTAAGTGTTTAAATAAATTGAGTACGTATAGGACAGTGTATATAAATTCACCTCACCCATAGAAATAGTATAAATAAATGAGAAAAACATTACAATATTATATGCTACAGGCTGTGGGGACATTAGATCTCCACTTTCAATCTCGACTACCCGGGACAGGTGCCTACTGTCTCGGTACGTGCAAAATCCATGTGATCTATTATGTATATACAAGATCTACAGTTGTTCAATAACAACAGAACAGAACTATTATAAACATATTACATTTTGTTGCTGGAGAATGGTCTACATTCTTCTCAAATAATACAAGTAATGAGCGAGAAAGCGCAGTGAACATATAACAAACCAACTAAATGATTGATCGCTTCGATTCTAAAATAACCGTAGCTGTAAATAAGATCCTGAGGCGCGTAAAGAAATGGGCGATAACAGCTCTTCATATATCTAATCACTGCTGATTATTTCCTTAGTATGTGTAGATTTTGTTTTTCAAATAGACAATAGCAATCCATAAGATGCCCATTAGAGTAAGAAAGTGTATTTTATCTTTCTTTACCTCTCTTTATATGCGTGTCGAATTGTTATCCTGTATCAAAAGCGCTGATTTTATAACCGATGAACGAGACTATAAGCCGGTATTTAATTTGTTATTTTTCAGTTTCTTACAGATAAGTGACAATGTTCTCAATAAATATTTTATTACCTTAAAACAAAGAGGTATTGAGAACGATTAAGAGCTTATCTCTCGTTAAAACTAATTGCTTTCTGGATACACTGCATTGTCCACCTAGAATAAAGTATCAAACTATTAGATTGTGTGAATTGTCATTAAAAAATTTGTTTCGGTTTTTTAACATACTTGATCAAATAAATATACTTGAATTATTCTTTAATATATTATTGATTTTTTAAGAGAAAAACAATAATATTTTGCTATAAAATACATGTAGATCTAAAAAATTGTGAAAAGTTTTTAAACATATCCAATAAACACCCTTTAGTTTTAATATATTTAGAAAGGGATTTTAAATCTACCTCAGATATTGCACAAGTGATCGCGGAATCAGAAAAGTTGTAACTATGTACTCCAATTATGGTTAAAAATCAAACTTTAAAAGGAGTATTCAAAGATGAGCCAATCTTTTCAGGGCTATCGTTTATGGAAACGACAAATAATTAGGTCAAAAAAAAGCTTTTCTAGTTTGTACAAAATCTCTCTTTAGCAGGGAAAAATATAAAAAATTTCCTTCAATAGAAAAATGATGGCTAGAAAATTTTACACATATTTTTTATCCTTTTGTCCAGGCAGCGACAAACTGCGTAGACTAGTAATGTATCTGTCTACGTATTGGTCTACATTTCACATATTTATAGGAAAAGATTGGATTTTATTCATTTGATTAAAGTTTGTTAATTATTTTTCATAGAAATATTATAATATTGGTATGAACTGGCAAGACACAATCAATATCGCCATAAACATTTAAAATTGCAAACAGCTGAGTAAGATATAATTTTAAAAAATTTTTGGATTTTGATGGTAGGATGGATTTTTTTGTTGAACTGTATCCGATATATATATATATATATATATATATATATATATATATATATATATATATATATATATTTTTATAAGTTGACTCCCTGCAAGGGCTCTATTTTTGAGAAATTTACAATTTCCCTATCGAACAGATACCAAGAAAGTATGGACTGTAAAATTAATTATTTTTCGAATGCGTGTTATTTCGCATTTTCATTTTCCGTGGAAATTTTTTTATACGAAAAAAGGTACATTTTTCTTGTAAAATTTTCTCGCCATAATTTTTCTACTCAACGTATTTTTTTATAATTTGCAGCGTTGAAAAGACATTTCAATAAAAACTGAAAAAACGTTGTTTTTGCTTCAATTATTTGGCTTTACCGCAAACGATGGCGATTAAAACATGGGCTCATCTTTAAGAACCCTTTTTCAAGTTTCACTTTTAACCATGTATATATGTATTGATATTGGAGTCTCATATACACTGCGACATATGATCTGTTGTCCCCCTTTCTTGCTACGATATTAAGAGACCCAGTGTTTATAACTGATCTGTTAATCCCACTGCTTTTAAAAATTCTTCGTCTTCTATTTCATACGCTCCCAGGTATAGTGCTTTGGATTTCCGGAATGTGTTTCACAGTTCGAGAGAATTTCGATAGAAGTTTCGTCCTCTGCCTAACAAAATCTGCAGTCTACCATCTTCAGGAGTTTGTTGAGGCGACAGTGCCCCGATAGGACTTCTGCTAGTATTCATAGATTGTTCTCACTTCGACTGCTACATTCGTCTACATATCTTCTCTTGTTATAGTTTTCCAAAAGTTTATTCGCCTGTCTCCATTCCTGTAGGTTGTCCCAATAAGTCTTTAGTTAGTATTTTCAAACATAATTGGAATATAATGGAAATACTTGGCACTTTAAGGTGATTTTATACTTTCTTTCTTGAATTACTGTTCTCATTTAATTCAATTTTGTTTCTTATAGTAAGCTCTCATTATT
Organism: Diorhabda carinulata; assembly: GCF_026250575.1. Lineage (NCBI taxonomy): Eukaryota > Metazoa > Arthropoda > Insecta > Coleoptera > Chrysomelidae > Diorhabda > Diorhabda carinulata. The sequence goes on from NC_079461.1 coordinate 10,887,908, forward strand.
ATTTTTATAATATTTTTATTGCTTCCAATGAATCATAGATATATTATTGGCAATGATAGGTGATAAAAATTCATTTTGGTTATTTACTTCAAACCGAAAAACTTTTTAAACTTTACATTACATTACATTCACAAACAAATTATGCATCACAATTATTTCTACATTTTTAGCAAACTGAATAGTCACGCTCGGATAAAGAGTACCGATTCTAATTTTTATGTAAAGGAAAGAAGTTATAAACAGATAATAGCATTTCAACGCAGGCAATGCACGTTTTCTTCTCATTAAAAGCACGATTATAGCGATTTAATTATTAATTTCGATAAAATAATTTTTCGTATCGACTGCACAGTGGCATGGGATGCTAGCACAATTCAGCACAACCTTCACTTTTGCGATAAAAAATTCCTGTGTCGAATGACAAAGTGGTTGGCGATTCTTTCGAAAAAAAATTTTTCTTCCAAGGTGTTCCAATTGTTTCTTCTAATTTTTCTCTCGTAACACAAATAGTATTAAGCTAGCAAAATTGAACCCTATTTTTCCAATATTAAAAAAATTTTTTTCTCAGCACAAGTAGCACAAACCTACTACAATTCAGCACAACTTTCCAAAAAGGCTGTACTATCCACGTAATTACTATCACAACTTAAATCAACGATTAAATCGAATAAATTCATTAAATTGTATACCGCACCAATCCTTAGTTATATTGAAATATATGCTGAATACGTGTTTACAAAATATATTATTTTTGCGTTTTAAATAATTAACATTGTCCTGATTTTTCCAGATATAACTTTGTAGATGTTTTTATCCTTTCCATATTCACACATTTTCTATGGGGACAATTGGTTTCAATTTGAGAATGTGGAGACTGTTTTCACATGTTCCAAACTAAAATTTCCACGCTAAATTGGCTTGCTCTCTATAACATTCTGATGGGCATAATGGTAACTTTTTCTGAAAGCGGATAATAATAAATATATTAGTCTCGTTAAGTTTTTATTATAGTATTTATTATGGCCAGAGCAATAAGAAACTGTCTTTTTATCGTTTATTCATTCCAGATAATTCTGAAAATTCTATTGATATAATATTTTTGAGATCAACGAATAGCTGGTAGTCACTGGGGGGCCAGACTAGGAGTATACGGTGGATAAGTAAGCAATTCGAAGTGTAATCAGTTCAATATATCCATCGTTGCCATCGTCTTGTGAATTGGTTCATTGTCTTGTTAAAACAGTGGTTGTTTTTGTTCGACTGCAAGTAAACGCGGCACTCGAAAAAAATTTCTAGTGATCAAATGCATAATTATAAACACACTGCCTTCTCTCTGGCCTCAGCTAGCTCACGCAATTTCAATTTACGATTAGGTATAACAAATTTGTAGACTTTTTTGATGTTTCCTGATGTAACCACCTCAACTGATTGAACAAAACGTTCACCATCATCGGTGTCTGTACGACTACGCCTAAATTCCGCAAACAAAAATAAATGGTTATTTTCGATGTAGCAGTGTCCGGATAACATTTTTAGCAAGAAGCAATGATAAATTGAGTGATGTAATAAATCTAAAACAGGTCTCGATAGCCAACTTTCACACAATGTTTGATAAAAAATCTTACGACAACAGGTAATGACAAACTATTCTCATCAAAATTTTAATGAATTTCATCTCCAATTGTTTAATCAGTTTCAACTAATTTCAAAGATCAAATGGACTGTCCTACTAAAAAATCTGATTAGATGTCGTGTATTGAGAAAGATATAAGCATGTCTCGACAAAAACAATCAACATTGAATAAATTTAAATTTCTAATTGTTCGTATATTAGCAATCCTAATGAGCCAAATGTTGCAAAGATAATGTTATAATAATGTATCAGACAAACATTGTCTGTGAGTTTCTCAGAATACCAAAAACCCATATATTATGTTAACATTATCTCTGAACATACTTAGTCACTTTTTGCTATAACACGATAGTTTGCAATTCAAATCAAATAACTTGTGTATTGCATCAGAGAAATTAGTAAAATGCAATTTTTGCCTATTAAAGGTAAATCTGAAATTAAGGCTGTGATAAACTGATTTTCAACTAACACAAGCAAGAAGTGAGTCATAAATTCGAGAGAACACTGAAAATAGAACCAGGAATTTTATAGAGGCACACTGTGATTGTTAAGAAAGAATTCAGAAAATGTTTAATATACACCAACAAATGTTATGAGTGAAAAATCAACAATCGTTACATTCTTTACATTCTAAGCTATTCAAAAATAATTAACGAAAACCGTAGAGATGCCTTGTATTAGTTTCAATTTAATGTATGGTCAATGCAAATTTAAAATGATTGGCATCTTATATTGATCCAGAGCAATTAGCTTCGAATTGTATCTACCCGAGAACCTAAAAATCCGCACTTTATAATGAGCAACGAACGTTCATATGAAATGTTGATTTTACAAACAAAATAAATGAAATATTTTCATTGAAGATGCTGTGGATCTGAAACAGAAAGTGAACGTCAATAACATGGACAAAGATGATCCTTGGGATATTGGAGTCTGTAGAAGCACATAATAAATTCTATATTTCGTATAAAAAAACATTATCAAAACCTCAGCACGTATAGTGCTTCATATATTGCCGAAATAAATAGATATTATGAAAAAGAAGTATCCAATATGGCCCAGGCAACTGCAAACTTTATCGCTTACTAAAAACTATCAAAAACGTGATCGGCGAGGAAAAGAAAAAAATTACAATTGAATTCAACTCGCGGACAAGAAGAGTGCAAGAGAACAATTAAAGTTAGTTATGGCATCTACAAACTATCCTTGTTACTAATTTTCAGTAATTACCATCATTTTGTATTTTAAAAAATATGTTCTATTATGAAGCAAACCTTGAAGTGAGTTGAATCTAAATATTTCTATTACCAATAACCCAACGTTTCATTGAGTGATCAACTCATTTTAGTAGTCGAGAAAAATATCTGATACAACACAAGTTGAACTTATTAGTGAAAATATTCTAAAAAGAGTAAATTTTCAATATAAGTGTAAAGGGTACTTGTACTCAAAAAAGCAATTTATTTGTATAATTAATGTAATAAATACTTCCTATTTTTCAAGATAGTTCTGTGAAATTCACTATTTTACTTTTTTCAAATTTGTTCGTCTTTCTTTATAAATACGTGTGAAATTTCTTGAAAATCGGTCAACTCATTCGTATATTCTCATTGATTTGAAGCTGCCTTGTCGTTAACGGATAGAAATATTTAATAGAAGCTCTTGGTATCTCATGGCTTGGTCTAAGCAATACTTTTTATGAAGTTTTCAGTTAAACAGAGATCTATACAACCTGGACACCGTATTCGATACCAACAGAACAAAAACAAAGTTCTGTTTGGCTTTCTCAATAATATTAGAGTGATTTTGAAGGGGTTGAAAGGATTTGGTGCGTTGATTTATCACTCTATCTCAGATTTTAGTCTGTTCACTAAAATTCCGAATCAAATCCAGATTCTAAACACAACTCTTGATTCTAAAACCTGTTAGATCCCAAAAATCTCTTAAAATAATTAGATAATTATTATTAGCAGTAGATAATGATCAAAAACCGTATTAATTAATAATTAAATTAATTTTGAATAATATTGCTATCTTATATTTCTTGTAATTTTCTCTTTCAATTCTAACATAATGTTATTTCGTAGTTTAATCTCATGTATATCTTCAATAGCTTTTACTGTGATGCATGCTAGTTCATCTAACCAAGGATTGATAGGATTGATCATCATCAACATTGAAATATCTCAAGTTCATATTAAAGAGCAAATCCATGCATGTGGTTTAGGTGTATGAATTGAGAAAGTACTACTCTTATAATGGTATATACAAACCATTACTCAGTTATAATCTATGTGCCTACATTTTATGTGGTTATTTTCAATTTTTTCAACATTTCCTACCTCACATATCTTCTTCTATTGGTTTGTACTAAAAAAATCAGTCAGTGGATCTATGGGCGCTAGTTTGGGGTCGCAGATAACGAAGAGTTGATACTATAATCAAAATTCAATAATTACTTGAATTTACTGTATATACAAATATATTAACAAAACAATATATACAAACGTAAAACTAAACAAAGTCGCGTGAATCTCCAGGAGCAGCGTAGCTCCGATAATATATAGACGTTCAAGAAATGTTAACAGTTCGAACATAAAGGCGCTTATAAATGAAAGGTGACTTTGAATTCCCAAAAGAAGGTAATCGGTCAATCGAGGGTTGAAGGATTATTTTTTTATTGAGGAAGTTGATCGGGGAAATAGTTGAAAGATGGGAATTTCTCAAAGAAAGTGTCTTGTATTATGAATATTTGAATACAAGAGTACATGGCGTCTCATTTCATCTCAAAAAAAATCAAAATCAAATTTTTTTTGAAAACATAGAATAGACTGTCTTTCCGATTATAATTTCAGAAATGAAATCCAAATTAGAACATTACTGAAATAATAGAAATAAATAACTCAATTCACTAACTTGCTTTTTAAAAATTTATTTAGCAAACTGAGCATTTCATAATTTAAAGTTACAAGTAGTTACACTAATCTGACTAGCGTACTAGACGAATATCAAATTAAATGAACGAAGTATTAGTTTTACAGGCTTCTTTATATATTAGTTCTTATCTTATACAATAATAATTATAAAATTAATCACATTATTAATAATTAAATAATCAATAATTGACGATACCTTAATGGGGTTGAAATTGAATCTCTAAAACTGACAGGAATACTTAACACAGACAATATATAGTAACGATAACTTAATGAGGTTAGAATTCATAATAATAAATAAGTAATTGATGATGATGCGCCGCTGTGAAAAGGGTTGTTTTGGATTACTTAACTATAGGATTTCTTTTTCAACTCATGAAATCGTTTTTCTCATCGAATAACAAAACCAGATATCTAATATAGATACAGTTTAGTTCTTAACACCCTAGAAAAAAAAGTGTAGTTTTAGAGAATATATCTCTAGAAATAATATATTTTGTAACTTTCCTATCAATTGAGGCTCTACTCGAGGTTTTTCTAGTCCTTCAGCTATTGAATACTGATAGAGTACAATCGAGTGAAAATTTTTCTTCCAACTGGTTTCGCGGATAAAACTTGGTTTCTTTTTCATAGTAAATAATGCTCGATACGTACATTTCACAACATGGTACTCTCCACATTCTGCTCTCTATTTCGCTTCAATCTACTTATTGTATTGCCTCACATAATGGTTAATTATTCTACATATATTCATCAATATTATTCATTTTATAGCACTTTAGAACCTATAGTAGATAGTTTAGATTCTGTGTGCTACATGTAAATATTTTAATTTTCATATTATTTATTATTTCCTCCACTTTTTCTTTCTTGGTTGATTTATATTTATCTGCTCTTATTTTTTAATCCTACGGACAAGATTTTTTATCTTGTTCCGCTTAAATAACGTTTATTAGATAAGTCGTTCTCAACATTCTTTCAGCATAGTATTAGTTACACTCGAAATAATATCAAGTTTCTCTAATTCTTCGTGCAACCCTAGACCTCTTCGGTAACAAAAATTACGTCTTATTGTCCTCTGAAATAAATGATGCTTGAAAATACGGACATTCGTTTTACCCGGTGTCCGTTTTCACCAGATGTAGAAACTAGCATTCTCTTTCTTTCTTCTGGGCAATAATGTTCGGTAATGTCGTTCTCTGTATTGTCACATGCACACAAAGGACACCACTTGCGCAATTGTGCTAAACCATTGGCAGGTAATAATTAAGAGCATGGAGGTCTTGTATTTGTTGTGACATCAATGTCGAATCTCCCCCAGTCCATTGTGTCCTGAAAATCTGGACCGTAATGGCCCTAATGATTGAAAAGATATAATTACGAGTAAATGTTAATGTGAACAAATGAAATTTCGGTTGAAATTTCCGGGAGAATTGCTTTCCTTGAGTGTAGCTTAAGAAGGCAAGTGAATCAAAGGAATGTGTTTTAAAAATTTAAAATTTATTAATAACTCTGTCAATGTCTGTCGTTTCTATAAAACATTCAATATTTATAAAAAAGATTCTAATTATAAGTGGGAAACGATAGGGACAGCGGTGTTTTATTTTTGGGAGATGAAGTGAAGAATATATAATAATATGATATATAATGAGGAACCAATTATGAAGGTTAGTAAAATTATTCATTGGTACAAATCAAAAGAAAAGTTATACATCGAAAAATAAGGAAATTAGATTAAAATAATTGATATATGTTAAAATTTAATGACTGTTAGTAGCAATATATAGTCAAGTTATAAAAAAATATAGTATGCAACTCTTACGTAAACAGCTCAGCCTAAATTAGGAATTTTTGTTACTAAATGTAATAGAAAAGAATTTACTGACTTAAATGAAAAAAAAAAGTTTAATATACGAGGGTTATACGGAATTTAATTGTTGTCAAATCATGGTTCGTGATAATTTGTTTTGATTTTAGTTCTCTGTTTAAAATAACAAGTACAAATTTAATCTTCCGATGTATTTAGGTTCGTTTTCAAACACATTTTTGGTAGACCTAAAATCAACAAAAATCATCACGAAAAACATAAAAAAATGTCTTAGAAGTAAAAATTACAGGGTCTTTCGTTATTAAATACTAAGAAGTACACTCAAGTAATATTAAAATCTTAAATGAAAATAACAGCGCAAAAACCCTTTTTTTGTGTAAAAGTTAGCTCTATTTCCCAAAAAAAGAGCAAAACTATTGCAGTAAAACCAAGACCAAGCTGTGTCTGAAGCGGGACAAAGACAATATATGACACTGCTAGACCAAAAGATAGATCATGCATGCAATAAAACAAAAATCAATGTAGTCATTGTGGTCAATATTTTCATTTAGAGTCTTCATGTGGTCAATTGAAGATGATGAATATACATAGAAGCTAAAAAATCAACTGCTTCACATACATTCAGCTTGTAGAAAAATAAAAGAAAAATAGGATAAGAACTGAAGTTAAGATCGATTACTGAACTAATTCAATTTTTTTTTTCAAAAATTATTTTGTTCATTCAGTAGTTCATTATCCATATAAGTGGCGACGGTTCTTCTAACTCAAATTGACCATTATCATCTTTTTATTTCCATTAATAAAGTTATAAAACATTCAAGAAAACTTCTCTTCTAATATCTTCTTTATTATTTTTCTTCCACATTTTCTCAATTTTTTGTGCCGATCTATATTATTTTTAAACCTATATTGAGAGCATGAATCTAGATGATTTCAACTTTTCCTTATAGCAGTTTATTCTTTTCTCTATTTTTAAATTATCAAAAAATTTATTGGGCTGAGTACATAACTGGTCGAAGAATGAAAACCATTCTAAGTATCTCACCCTATACAGAATTGTTCCGGTTTTTCTTAGATCCTCCCTGAATTATTCCATTCTCGATATTCGATTGGTAAATATGCATTTTGTGGGAGGAGTTTTAATAAACATTGCATTATTGTACAATAAGAATGGAGGTACTATTGTGATAGGTTTGATTGTCGCATGTAATTCATTTTGAACTTTTAACGTTTTATTTGAGTACAGCACAAATTATTAATGAAAACTATTGATCGTTGATGAAAGATGATAAGCTAAAAAAATCATTAAGCTGCGCAAGTCTCTTATTTGTTTTATACTAAATAGATAACATTTGCATTCATAATCATAAGAAATCATGATCGCGCAGATTAGGATTAACCTTTGTCAACCAGTTTCGAATCACTAAAATATTTCAAAACTGGTTAATATCCTTTATATCATCTTATTCAGGTGTTTGGCTAATTAAAAGGGTGATATTTTTTTAAAAAACATTTAAAACATTCACTTATAAATCAAAAATTGCTTTCGATTGTATCTTCTGATGTATTTTTTCCATTATCATGGTCTCTATAAAGATAACGATTCCAGCTAATTCTAATCTAATCTAATCTAATAATATATATATATATATATATATATATATATATATATATATATATAAATACTGTGCTTTTCAGATAAAAGTATCCACCTTTAATAACTTTTGTAATACTGGTATTTAGAAAAAATCCAAAAACACGTCAATTTATGTTCGAAGGGGCAAGCATTATGGCTTATTTAAACTTACTGGAAAAGCCACCCCCTCACCCCTAGCAGCATCCCCTTTATTTTTTTAAATTACTTTTCATATTTTTTATGTAAAATTTGGATACTCCTCTTTGAGCTGATTTCAAAAATGTATAATACTTGTAGGTTAAAGTGGTTAGTTTATGAGATAAACAATTTTTCTTTTAAGAGCACAAATTTTACTTATTATTTACTTTCACCTTATTTGCCTGTACTAAAATGGGTTGTACAACAGTTCAAACTCTTTAATCTTTTTAACTGTGCTATTTATTATGAAGTTACAATAAGTGTTCAAAATGAGTACCATTCACTTCCATACAATGGTATAATCTATTTTGAAATGCCTCTCTGACCATGAGCATTCATCAGAAAAGCAAATATTGTTTAACAATTGTGGATTGTTATTGATAATTTGCGTCATTGATTCGCAAAACTCTAGACGACGATCAACTCGTGCACCAACTTAACTTTGTATGGGTGGTACTTGAATTTATGTAGAACTCGGAAAACTGTAGAAGATGAAACACCGATCGCTCTACTTATTGTTGACAACGATTGGGGTTATTGAGCCTCTAAGCTGACTTGCCCTAAAATTGCCACTTGGTTTGCTTCGTTATTTACGAGTCCCTCTCGCTTATGCACTTTATTGCAAACAGCCCCTGTTGTGGTAAATTTCTCCATCAGTTGAATTACATACTCATGAGTTGCATGTCTTCCGTCATGTAATTCGTTAAATATTCTAGTAGCAGCTCTTGCACAATTATTATTTTGGTAGTATAAACCTACAATTTCAATATACGTAGCACGGCTTTCATAAGTATTATCCTCCATTGGAGCTCAAATTAATCCAATTGACTTTAACTCACAACAGTAAAGTGACACTTCTGTGGTAACCAAGCTATGTGCAGCACTGGCCTTTAAAAATACTTTGCACAGGTACACATTTCTTCGAACAAACTTCCTTAATAAAATGATAAATAATCTCTCCACCCCTGACTGACCGATACTTGACCCAGGTCCTTCAAAGTAATCTTCTTAATATCCTAATACCATAACATTGAACTAATACTCTCCGATATACTTCATACATTTTTTGAAAATCGAACCTGCTTATTGTTCCACACTTACATTAACCCAGGCGAGGCGTTTGAAATCGAGGAGAAATTAATTCGATCTCGAGAAAGCGCAGCGATCAGATCTCGAACGCCGAGATTTCGGCAAATATGCGTCCTTTCCGGAGACTCAGTTCGCGAGACGTAGTTTAATCTTTTGTGTATATAGTTTTATTGATGTATTATAATAATTTAAGTTATCGAACGATTGTTGTTTATTTTTATAGAACAAAATCAAAACTCTACAAACACAGAAAGTATAATTAATATAACTGTATAAAACCTTCAGAAGATTAGAAATTTCAATTCATATATTGATCTTGAATATTTTCTACCCGTAGAAACTACATAATTCCCTTAATTCAGTTTGATAGAAATTAGTAGAAAATTTGAGGGAAGATCTAGAATGAATTGGTATTTTAGTAAATTTTAGAGAAAACCAAATTTTATCTGAGCTAGAAACAAGCCCAAGTAATTTCAAAATATATGATCAATAATTTATTTCCAAGCTAGACCATCTCAAAGTCTCAGGTCTCAAACCATAAAGTACAATTCCTTTTATAATAAAAACCTAATGTAAGTTTGAAACAAAGCGCAGAAGTTTCGAATACAATCAGAACTTCTGTTTCAATGAAAGTTTATATACAAAAGAAAGAGGTGTCATCTTCAATCTCGTTTTCCAATAGTATAGGAAGGAGTTTGAAATGTCGCGGAGTTGATAATCAATGCAAAATCGAATTTGTCGTTGGAAAAGTTTGATTTAGGTTACCCTGACAACTATTATTATTCCAATCCTTTCTTACGACAACTTCTATTCTTATCTGATTCAGCTTGAACTGATTGAATAATTTTTACAAAAGGAGAATGAAATTTTAATATTTTCCGTGATATAGTATTTTCTGACAGCTATATATTATGTCAATATAGACAGGGCATCTGTATAAGATTATCTTTAGGCATAGATTATGAATAATCATGAAGAGAATTAATATTTAAATTCTTATTTAAACTTTTTATTTATATTTTGACCAGTCAACTTCTCCAATGTTTGATATTTGTAACTATTGTAGTGAAATATTTCGAAGTAATTTTTTTCACTTTAAATCACCTCATGAAATTAATGCTATTTCCTCATGTTTAAATGTAGAATATTGAGTAATATTTATAATGAAACAGTCGATAGGTTACATGGGAAGTTTATATCAACAAAAACGGTAACGATGTGAAGTTTAAGAAATAAGAACGTCTTCTAAGCAACTCATTGACCAACTTTTAAGTCTTCAAACACAATAATAAATCTTCTCTGGCAACCGTACGTCCTTCAGATTCACAAAATACCTCAAACAATCAGTGATCACGTCTTCTAAGCAACTTCTTAACCAACTTATAAGACTTTAAATACAATAATACGTCTTCTTTGGAAACCGTACATTCTTTGGATCCACAAAATACCTCAAACAATCAGTGATCACGTCTTCTGAGCAAGTTCTTAAGTAACTTTTAAGTCTTCTAAGCAATTAACTCTCGTGCTTTTCGTCTAATTATTATAAGACCCCTTTTACAATGGGTTCGTCGCGATGTTATTGGTTGGCACAAAAACTACTTGGGTTTTTAATTAAAGTTCAAAGAATAGAGATGAGAGGACCGGTAACTTAATTAAGTAGAAACGGAAGTTTAAATTTGACAAATTTCAAGAGATATAATTCCCTACACTATCAAGAAATGCATGTTTTAAAAGTTAGTTGATAAAAGGAAGCATCTTTTGTTCTATTGGTCTAATACGTTGAAATCGGAAAATTTAGTGAAAATCGATAGAGGTACCTATAATGAGGATTACACTAAATAAGTCTACTCATTTATAGAGATTTTCTTTCGAAACCAAACCTCATTCCAGCAGCTTTAAAGCTACATCTCTTTTTTCAAGAAGTCTAAGTGACGCTTGACTATCTTTCGAGATGCTCTTAAACAGTTACTGAATGCTCAATCTTTATAATCCTCCATCGTGAAGCGCCGATCATATAAGTGTTTCCTTAATATTAAAAATCCACATATAGTCAAATCAAGCAAATGGGGTGGATGTTTAATACTCATTATTTACACGAGAAAATCAATTGTTCGATGTTTGATGTGCAATGTGTGATGTATTATTGTGATGCAACATTAACCCGGGAATAGTGACTCACTCAAGAACTGTAGGTAAGTGTTTTATGATATACCAGTTTGCCGTAACTATACGTTAGCCTTCAAGCTAAATTGCTTTCACTGTAATCCTTACCATAGAAGAAAGCTGCGTACATATCTTTCTTGACAGATCTCTGCTTTTTCGCAATTCTAGGTGTCGGTGGGTCCACAAAGCTTCCATGACGTGTAGAAATGTCATATTTGTCTACTATTTTGGTAATAATAGTAAATTATCATTTATAACGTTTTCCATGGGATCCATACACTTTTGAATCGTTGAGCGTATGTAGTACACAACGAGTAACAATTTTTTCACACAAAAATGATGTGATAAAATTAAAGTAAATGTTGTGGATACAATACCAAGAATTGCCTCAATCGCTTGATAGGTGCAACTGCTTCAATTTCGAGGCTTCTCAACTTATAAAGAGTGGATCTCGTATATAGAAATCAGTCATCTTCATTTTAATTATCGACAACAATTTTTTTATATTTGCACCGATTTCGCACAAAGCTTTAACTAATTCAGGATGCTCTCAAAAATGAAATGAAAAATTGCTAATATGTTATTTTTTCTGTAACATAAAAATTGAATTAGAACCACAATACAATGAATGATTGTACTGTGAAAACACAACTAAATTGCTAGTTATGATATATGGAACAACTGGGGATTTTCATTTTCAAAACGACTCTACATGTTTGTAGAGTCGTTTTTTCTAAATGAAATCAAATGATTCCTAGCATCAGACTTTAATTTTGTTCTACTCGTGTTGTTTTTATTCTTATTACCAAGCTGTTTGGTTTAGTAGATTTTTTCTCATTACGTAACGTCACGTTAAACTATGAGATCTCGCATGTCTCTTCGACTAACTATTTCTTCAAGAAACGTTCATTAAAATATTGCGTAACAGCTCTACTGAATGTGCAGAAGCCCCGTCTTTTTGGTGACTCTTTTCTTAGTCTTTGATTGTATCTGGGGAAGGGAAGATACTCCAATTATGTTTGTCCATTCAAATTTTTTTGGCATAACAATTGTACAACCATACAATCCCATAAATTCTTACATACACTTTGAATATAAGATAATGATGTATTCCTAATATTGTGATCCCTTAATTGGGAAAGTGGGAGAAGTTTGCCAAACGACATATCTCTTACCGTCAAAACCAACCGTATTTCTGAACCTAATGAATACTGCCAAGTATCGGGAGAGGAATTATTAATGACATCAATGACATCAAAAATAAATACCCATCTGGAACCGATGGACATTAAAAATGTTTTCTGACCTGAGATGTAGCTCAATTTGGAATATTTCTAAAAAAATCAAAAACAATAAAATTGAATTTATATGAAATCGTTGAAACTTTCATTTCACCTTAGATATATATGAAACTAAATAATATTTTCTAAACTTTAGAAATATCATCGATAGTGAGAATACTACAATACCTGTTAAGAAACTATTGAAAACTTTTAACACTATAAAGGGAATTCTAAAAGATCATATCATAGTCATGAATTTTAAAGAATAAAAAATATGTTCGAACATGTTGGTTTTCAAACTTTCTCACTATTTAACGGTATAAAAGTTTCGATCAACCTCTTTTACGTTATAGTCACACCCTTTATATCAAAAAGTAGGTCATACTATACTTCATTTGGAAGGTTTTAAATATTGAATCTCGAAAACATTTATTATAATAGAAGATTCGTCAATGATCCGCTTTCATATATCCATGATCCTAATGGTATCTTCTTCTTTATGCCCGTTGTTTCAACAGAGCTTCACAGTATAATTAATGACATCAAAAATAAATACCCATCTGGAACAGATGGATATTAAAAATGTTTTCGAGTCTGCCCGATTGCACATTAAATCATCTTACTACTTTGAATTGCCAGAAGACGGCTATAATTATACCTCTGCATAAAAGAGTAGATAAAAATCAAGCATTGAATTATCACCCAACTACACTCCTTTCCACGTTATCTAAGAGCATAGAAAGATTGGTCCAAAATAGGCTTTTATCATTTCTGTTCAAATATAAACTACTTAATACAGATCAATTTAGGTTTTAAAGTAACAAATGCACAAATGATGCTATCTTCTTCCTCCTTAATAGTGTCTAATCTAGCCTAAACAGCCATCACTCCTGTGCAACAACTCTTTGTGATTCAGCTTTTAAGGGTAAGTACAACGATGTCTTATTGCAAACCAATAGAATGTGGAGTGCCCCAAGACTCAGTATCAGGCCCTATTTTGTTTCTTTTGTTTATAAACGATATCGCCTATCTAGACATCAGTGGTAAATTGTGTCTATTTGCAGACTAGTTTCTCTTGGAGCAGCTCTGATCTCACAGCACTTCAAATCATGGCGCGTTTTTAATCTTCTCTGTCTTAACGATTCTAAAACTAAAGTTTTATACATTGCAGCTTTTTCAATCGGAGTTACATATTATCAACTGATTTAAATTTCCTCCTGCTTTGCGCTGAGATCAGTTTCCAAGAACTGAAATTATTCACCTCATTAACAGTATATACTCGGACTAAACAGGATGTTTTACTGCAGGTAAATAGTGAACGTATTAATTAAAATAAATTGTAGCTCACTCCGTTCAAGATTTTGTTGTTAACTTTAACCTAGGAATCATAGTAATTCATAGTCCTCACATTTCGATAAAAAATCATGATATGTACCATTGTTCACTTTGAGGAAGCAGCGACTAAACTATAGTCAAATATTTATACTATCAATGTTATTTGAGATTGCAATGTCACAACTCTAACAGCTATTTTAATATGTCAAACTTTTGCCTAAAAAAAAAGAAAAGATGGTTCCAGAGGTCGTGACAGCGTGATATCAAGCAACATCGACCACATAAAGTGCATAAAGTGAAGGGGGGAATTGCGGGAAAGCGACCATATTCGGAAAAAAATTAAGTGCGTTTCAAATTTTTCCACCACTGACCAATTTCACCAGATATGGCTCACAGCGATTTATTTCCATTTCCTCATTTTGCAGGAGATCGCATATGTGAATGCCTGTTTTGAGGAGAAAGACGTGAATAATTATTTGGAAGGAGAAGAGCATCGCTAATAAAAAGAAGATAGACTTGAAAGGTGGCTACGTTGATAAAAAATAATGATCATTTTTAGGTAGAAAGCTTTCCAATCAACCTTTGTTGAGAGTGGCCCAAACCCCATATCAGTTGAGTGAATATTTTTCGATTCCTCTGTTACCTAAAATGTATCATTTTTATATAACAACTGAAGCTTTCTTGTCATTTTGAAACATATTATCCCTGAATTTGTATCGCATTTTATCTTCTCCTTTCCAAGTTGTTTCATCAGCATTTCTGTTATCTTCTCCAAAAAAATGGGATTATTTTCATTACCTTCTTCAGAATCGCCATCAAATTCATAATTGTCAGCTTTAGTGAAAGTGAATTGATTGAAGAAATCTTATTTCACCAAATTCTTCTCATTATTTTCTGTTTATAACTTATATCATGCCATTGAATTTAATAAACGGGGTTTTCTTAAAAGCTTTTTGCAACAATGACTGGTCAATAACCATGAGAGTAGCCCCATTTTTATAATTCATCTTATTTGTGCACTATCACTTATATATAAAAAACTACTTCCCATTGCATGGTGCTATAGATTAAGAGCCATTAGAAAACTTGAAAAAAGTTTGCTGCAGAATACATAAACCATTAAATAACATGATGCATGCACACTTCCACTAAACTCACTTGACATTGTTGGACTTCCTACTGATCTCAAATCGACTTTCTCATCACTTCCATGAACTTTTACCTAAGGTTAATTTACTACTTCTTGATTTCCATTATTGAGATTACATATCCTTGAAGAGAGAATGAAGATAAGGTTTACTCTCTGAAGACGATAACTTGGTTATCGTGTTTCATTATGTTTCATGTACTGTTATTGACCGGCTTTGGAGATTATTCTTGGTCAAGATTTCATTCCATAAATATGTGTCTATATTCTAGATATTCTAAATTCTCGAATATGCACTTCACTCTTTCGCGTGAAGCTGATGAAAAATTATTTTTCTTAAATATTCATTTATAAAAAAATATTCATTTGCAATTTGGATATTTATATACATATAAGTATTTAATAGAAATTGATCAATAATGAAAGTTGAAAAAATAAATAAATTGATACAATTTTGTTTGCGAATTTCATGTAAATGGTCGATGTATGAATATATGTTGAAATTTTGACCAAATTAAAACTTTAAAATGAACAGAAATAGCTATTGTGATCGAATTTCCATCAACATGTTATGCTGTGAACATTTCGAAAACTCGATTCTCTATTCAATTCATAATCAATTCACATCACTATGACGTTATACGTTTATACTCATTTCACATATATTTGAAAAAAGATTTTGTACAATTCCCTTTGACGAGAAATGTTTCTCTCTGCTTAGCAATCATTGGAATGATTGCTCGTTTTTCCATATAAAATACGGGGTCACAATCAGTGATATACTGGATAATTAGCCAAAATAATTCAGTGACGCTAATTAATAATGAAGCGAATAGAAATTTTCAATTTTTTCACATTAAGAATCAACTTCATTTATTCATTTGTTAATTATAATACATATATTCAACAAGTTTCCTTAAAATGGTAATTGGCGTTTTGGAAAGATAAACCTGTTATCAAGAGAATGTGTTAGCTATTGACAAATTTTTGAAAAAATCTCAAAATAGCCTTTTTGATTGATACTGAACACTTTATTTCCTGCCACCACCATAACAAGAATCACAATTATTGCGTCATAATAACCAAATAACCAAGATCGAAACTAAAATTTAATAAGTTAAACTATTTATATACTAATTTTTCCCGCCAATGAATCTCCTCCATTGGCAAAAACTACTATGATAAGAATTAGCATTTTTAATTCCATTCTGATGAACTATAAATAGAAATGTGAAGTGGTGTGACCCTATTCTCACAACTAACAATTTCAAAATTCTCAATTATATTCAAGTATCCATTGTATATTTTTTAATAGTTTTCTATTATATTAATTGGTTATGGATGGCATCGTGGTTGGCAATACGTGACTTTTCTGTCCCTCTATATTTTAAAAGGAGTAGGTACTCCTTGAACCGGTCATCAAAGGATCTCCTAGACAACCATACTTACCTCCAAAAATATTCCCCAACATGTGTTTCAAAGTTCACACCCGTTTTAATTTTTCATTTTGTATGCATACAACTGCAATAGTGAGAATCGTATTTGAAGTATCAGACATGAAACAAAGATCTGGAATAATAAATTAACAATAATTTTTGCAGTAAATTGAACTAGAGTACCGATTCAACTAGTAAAATATGAAATATCTCTTTGGAGGTATTTTTTGGCAGGGAACGATTGACATGAGAGAAATGTTCGTTAGAAAGCAACAAAAATATGTTCTGAATTTAAGGAGGCTAATGTGTGATGTGAGAGATTTGGAAAATGAACCAACGGCTTTCTTCGCCATTTTGACAACGGGACATACTACAAATTGATCCTAGTTCGCATACTTTTGAGCCGATAAAACTCGTTCTACTCATATACATCCGTCCCGCACTTCAGATTTGGTACCATGGAGCTTCTTACTTCTCCCGAAAATAAAAAGTTTCAACAAAATTTCTGGCGAGAATGTAAAACATTCCAGAATAAGTCTGCAATAAGTCTTGCCAACCAAGGGCAGTATTCTTAAGAGAATTAATTAGAAAAGCCACGATTTTTTACAAAAATTCATAATTCATATTAAGCAATTATCCTCACTTATCCTAATCTACCCTGTATTCACAGCGTAATGAGAAACAGTTGCCAAATATTTAAAGAAATAAATCTCTCAATTCATCCCTTGCTGTTTCCCTTATTTAGGTTGAAATATACTAAAAGAAATACGCTAATTTCTGAAAGTAGTGTCGGTATTTACATAGATAATTCTGGCAAGTCTAATGTATATAAATTGGTCTCTATGAGTTGGACTCAAACATAGTCTTGAAATTACTGACATTGAGCACGGTCAAAGGAAAATGAACGTCGCTGGTTTACTGTTCAAATCTTATTTCTTTTAGTCCGGCTAATCCCTTATGATATGTTATTACTGTTATTATGGGTTAACAGAGGTGAACATTTCCTCTCCATTAACTTTAGTACTTGAGACGTTTCCTGCGAAAAACTCAAATATTGACTGAACGTAAAAGTAGACAAACACTATAATCGTCATTTTTCAAGAGAAAATCTCTCCACAAGAAATTAGTCTGGCATAGAGTTTGTGGAATAAAAAATTGCGGAAATTGACGATTTCGTTATAATGATTTGAATCTATCATTCATTATTATTATTTTGTTGTTGGAATAAAATACTTTATATATGATAATTATCAAACAAACTATCCTCCCCCTGCTTTCTATTATCCTCCTAAGGATTCAGTGACACTATTTATATTTGATTCAGCAGTTGTTTCCATGCTTGCCTATCCTGTGCAATCTTTTCGTCACGATGTAGTCTTATATATATTTAGGGATTTTTTTGGTCTACCCATCTAGTTGGAGATCTGGATTCCACTTTCCCTCATATCGTTCCATTGTTCCTGATCTTGTAGCTATATATCCCTGGTACTGCAGATACATGCGGTTTATTCTGGTTAGCAGCCTTGTACGCGGACCAATTTCTTGTAATACACATTTCGAAAGCCTGTATTCGGTTTTTATCTTCTTTGTTTAAAGTCGGCGTATGTGGGTTTCGCATTTCCCAGTGTTGGTAATTAAGGAACCAAGATATTTAAAATTGTTTACCACTTCGTAGCCTGCAATTTCTGATGTTTTCTGATGTTACAAAGAAGCTTCTCTAGTTAATATTTTGGGTATTGAGAGTGTTGCATTACATTTCACATAAAAGTTGAAACAACAACGAATAAAACATTATAATATATTGGAAGAAGTATATAGCAGTGCAAGTGCATCACTTGCTCACGAGTATTCTGGGCCTAAGTTGTTCAAGTTTTCGTGAAATTGAGGAGATAGGAATCAATATTGTATTCCTAGGAGCAAATTTACATTTCAACATACAACAAATATGTGTCCTATTTTCACATTTGGACGAAAAAAAATGTTGATTCTTTGAATGCAAATAAAAATGACCCAAACTTATTTTAAAGGATTATTTCATGTGAAGAATTGTGGCTTTTATTTATGTTCCTGGCGCCGATGAATGCTTAGGAAGACAAAATTATCAGCTAGAGACAAAAGAAACTTAAGTAAGCAAATTAAATTTTCAAGTAATGGTGAGGATTTTATTCTAAATAATGGGATGAGATACTTCCTAATTATTAAACTATTATTCAACATTACTATTTTTACGGTCTCTATGGACTTATGAAGAAATTTAGCTAAAGCAACAGGAATTGTGGAGTGAGAGACATGAGTTATTTCGGTTTGCTTCTATAAATGAAATTTATATTTCAAGAATTTCAGTACGTTTAAGATATAGTACGCATACTTCAAGAGCTGACTTCCTGCACTGTGCCAAGTAATGTGGAGCTTGCATATAATGTAGTACTGAGAGAAGAAGGGTGTAGATTGTGGATATCAATCAAATGCATTAATTCTAAATGAAAATATTCAAAACGTCACTTCTGATATTGATTAGCCATACCTCGTATATCAGATGATTTTTAGCTGGAAGAAGTGTCCGAAGACGAAGCTTCATTAGTCCATTGGACAGAAAACAAAGTACTTATTTTTGGTCTTATAAATTCATCATAATCAATGCTGATATACTGTTTCGCTATCAAGCCGAATACATAAGAACAAGAAATATTTTCTGGAAACTTCTTCATTTGTAGATGAAACATGAAGAAAGTACTCATTTAAAGTGTCTATCTGTAAATTTTGTGCATTATTCCAACAGAAAGCTACTATTTTGTCGAGGATATTTAAATTACATTTCGTTGCTTTGAAATGTGGATTTTTCATAGAAACATTTCTCCGGAAAATTTCATTAAGTATCAGTTTCCTAGGTATGTAATTACAAAGATGAAAAGAGAGATGGCAATCTGAAAGAGAGGGACTATTTTCGTTTTAATCAAGCAAATATGAGCTTCCGTTTTATTATAGGATAACTGTATATAGTTTGAAAATTTTAAATGGAAAATTGTTTTGCGAGCTAGTATTATGTAGGAATTATATAACTGTCTTAAAAACAAGAAACGAAAAAATCATTTCAAATATGAAAAGTTGTTGCTTATGTCAAAAATTAAAACAAAAGATGCATTTTTAAAGTGTACGGTGTGGAATAGCGAAATGGAATAAATTCGTTAAAAAATAAATGATGACATGTTGGGAAAAACGTGACAGTGGCCACTATCCACTTTCTCATTTTTAATGCAAACCTCTGTTTATTATTCAATTATTGATTTCGTTTGTTCAGATTTATCGAAAAAATTAACATTAAATAACAATTGATTTATTGCACAAATTCGCTAGATTACATTTAAAATACTATTTATTCCTCCGTAATCTGAAAAAAAAATATTATGTCAATGTACGAGTTGTTCAATTTCTAACGTTACTGAACATCTCAGGTGTGAGTGATATAAACCCAAGCGTTCTCTTCAAGTTAGAGGTTCAGTTTTGAATACATTCGACATAGCCCCTCAAAAAGAAGTCTAATTGCATCAGGCCAATTTATAGATCCGCGTCTCTTCATCCCCCGATATGGGAAAATTTGGTTTAGGTACTACCAGACAAGGTAATTAGCCGGTGTTTCATCTTGCTGTAACCATATTATATTTGCAGGAACTTATAGGTTTACTGGATCAAGATATAAATTTGTCAAAGTTGGCACGACATTCAGTTTTAAATATTTATCTCCATTCAGCTTGCCACTAATGAAAGAGGAACTTACGATATGATTCATATCCATACATTAAATTTTCCAGAATATTGCGTATGTTCTTTTTGTCTCATGTTGTGATGATTCTTATTAGACCAATAGGGGCCATTTTGGCGATTAACATAACCCTAAAGTGTGAATGTATTCCCATCAGAAAACAAAACATCTTCTAATTGGATCACTTTGATACCTAGCATTGCCATATTTCGTTAATACAAATACGTTTTCATATCGTTATCATTTTCCTCAGAGATAAAAATAGTGGGGCTGCTGTTTGACCAGAATTATGTGAGGTCTCTTGAAACTGATAAGCAGAATATCCAATTTCGTATTATCACTTACTGCATTGATAGTTATTATTTATTTGATATTATCACGTAAAGTTGAGGAAATTCAAACAACAATAGTACTGACAATGAAAACTACTGTCAAGCAGCAGACAAGTTGCTAAGACTATGAATTTGTAACACAAATGAACAAAGTTTTTTGTGTTTTTCTTGAAATTCATCTCAGAAAATAGAACGCTGGAATAGTTTCTGCTCACTTTCTCAATATTAAGAGCTAAATAGGAAATAATTAATTATTGAATGTAATGTAGCGAATTTGTAACTTTTCCTCTCTTTTAATAATATTTTCTAGCTTAAAAAAATAATTTGGTTGAAAATATGATTCAAAAATCATATATAATATTGAAATTCCAAAATATTCTTTTAATAATATTTTGTTTGAAAATACATTTTTCTCCAATTCAGTTTCTATGCTTTAATTATATTATGTTTTGATTATTTTCTAATCATGTACGTGATTATAAACAAAAATGAAAAATTTGATTATTTATTTTTCAAATACTCAAAATAGAAGGAATAAGTTGGTAAAATTTGATGGGATATTCATGAATTAGGACGGTTGCTAAAATTTCTAATGATCAGAGTTAGATAATCAATTTAATTTTTGATTTAGGAAGTTTAAGCTTTCATCTGATTGACTAGTAACCTAATCAACTGTAAAAAAAATTTAAAGAATAAAAAAATGGTTTCCTAGTCAAGTGACTGGCTGGTGGTGAAAACTCCTACATTATTATTTTAATCGATTTGAACACTACCTTTTCCAATAATGTATGTCCCTTAAACGATCAGGTGCTATTTTTAACGTTCAGCTCTCGGATATGTTCTGGAAAAATATGCTTGTATATGAGTAATGTTTTCAATTGAAAATGCCAAAAGTAAACTGCAACCACTAGTTCAGGATATTATTTACACTTGAAAATGATGTTAAATGGTCTTCTGAAATTAGAATTTGTGGCATTTGATGATGATGCGGCCGTTTCTGTAGACCAAATTGATTACTCCATAGTTGCATATTGTACATACATGGAACAAATATAGGTAATAACGAAGACACCGCAGATATGAATGTGAAAAGAAAGTCCCTTTTAAGAAATATGCTTGATATGCTTAAGAACCACTCTACAGCTTTTTCAGTATAGTGACGTAGATTCCTAAATCTTTGATAATATTATGAGATAAAAAAGCATAAATATCTTGTACATTTTGTGAGGAACTATCGCTTACGTTGGCAGGAGTATAATCAATGTCGTTGAATATATGAGAATTGTGAGGCTATATTCCCCTTGCTGAAAAATAGTGCTACCTATTTTTTTTTGAATCCGTTTCGGTTACGCTTTTCAAAAAAGTGAATCCACTTGATATATAGTACTGACTTTTCCTAGATTCATATGCATCCATCTTCAATTTCTTGACTGTAGGTCGATTATAGGGGATCGAAAAATTCGACATCGAGTGGTTGTAATCTATGGCTACAATGAGGTGGTAAACTAAGAAGATGGATATCATTTTCTCTAAAAAATGATATCGCTTCGAGACTTATATGTGAATAAGGGTTATTCAGAATTAAAAGCACTGGATATTCGATATTCGACCGACATTGTTTTGAAAGAGCTCCAGCTATCAAAAAAATAGTTCAGAATTTATAAATCCACTTTCAGCTAGCATCATGATTGTATCTTCAGGTGCCCCATAAAGTAATTCTTTTTTCTCCCTCTATCTGGGGGGAACTTTTTCCCATTAACACTCAAAATTTCTGGAATTTAATTGAGAACTGTGAGCATCCCAGTTTAACCCATTTTAAAAATTGATTTTCCCATGACCGAGTACTTTTCTATTAGCTTTTGAAGATTCTAAAAAATCTTGATACTTGAACTTGATTGAATGGTGGGCACTAAGCTTTTTTATCGGTTGTCTGATAGCTAAGTGATATATTTGATATACAACTTCTTTGTCAACCCGTAAAAAAATTTTATTTAGTTTATGAAATCAAGCTCTTGTTTTAAATTAAAAATGGTATTGAAAAGACCTAAATATGTGGGAATATGTCCTGTTTCCAACCGTTTCCTTATTGTTGCTTCATTTATACCGTTTTTCTCTGGTTAAGGATCTTTTGAACTATCCCTTTTTTTATATTTCATCCAAAATGCTCTGTGTACATTTCAATTTGCGCTCACTTTTTCTCTTATAGAAAGGACCCATCTACAACAACGCACTCGTACTATTTGAGAAGTTGTCGTTGTGGACTCTTGGAATTCAATCCATCTCGAATTATCTACAATAAATAAGTCTATTGGAGCATGTGAAATGCATAAGGTCAAACTAAAGATACACCAGCTTCACTGTTCTAGATACTGGCATGAACATAACCTTTTATCGAACTTTAACTTATGAGGTGGATGCATAAAAAGTTATAATGAAGGTAGCCAAAACATAAGAAAATTAATAATTCACTTTTGGCTGAATCGATTTCAGTGAAATTCTTAATATAACTTACTTTTAGCATGAGAAATTGAAAAACGTTTATTAAAGCACTTGAACCTTACCTTATTGACAATTGTAAAAAGGATACTCAAAAAAACGGGTTCAATTCCTGAAATAAATATATACTCTAGTACCATGTTGGGTAGTAGTCATTGATTATTTAGATGAAACAGTTTTCTCTCTAACTTAATTACAAAGTAATGAGTTTTATTTCTTTCATTTCCAGTTTAAGATCAAAGATATCTCAACACCCCTAAGATTTTAATACCGCTAGCGCTTTTCTTCCAACACTTTATCGCATTAGTGTTATTTGCATGTTTTGTTTCCTGATATTACATTCTCTGTTCGCATTGTCACTTCGGTTTATATACATCACCAGAAATGTTTTCCATTATCTAACAGCACCGTTAGTGAATGAAAACTCCTCCTTTTCAGAGCATTTAGTCATCAGATATGGATCTCCAGTGAAGATTAATAGTTAAAAAAAGGAAAGAATATAAATCTCTGGGGAAATTGAGATATCAATTGAATTGACAGTTACAGTGTTGTCTGAATGTTTGGTGAAATACATACGTCAGTAATGAGCCATAAATGATAAATTTATAATATTCTTGTAAACATTATCTTACCATATGAATATTATGAATATTAAAGGGAATTTTACAGTACAATGGTCAAGCACGTCGATAATAGGCATTACTTAGACGCAATATATTGAACGTGGATATCAAGTAAGCATGCAGAGTTGACAGTTTAGGGAGTCGCCGTGGAAAAATGTTTTTCCAGAGTCCTGAAAGAGGCATGTCAATCATATTTATGCAAAGCTACACATTCTATTGAGAATTGTCACCGCTCAAATTGAGCTCTTTTGACCCTGTATTTTTGTGGATGGTTAGCCTACATTTTATCACTATTCAATTACAGCTAATCACATCTTTTTGAAGCCTCGATAACTGTTTTCCATTTTCCTCCGTCCTGCATCTGTTTGTTCTAGTCACGTACTTCCAGATTTTGCATATGTTGCACAATCTGATTTATCCATCTAATTTTTGGTTTAACAGGTAATTTTTTCCCGTTCGGTCTCTATTCTGTAATTTTCATTGTACCTTGCCGTTTTTCCATTTTTTAATGTATCCATATTGTATTCTTTTTGCTGTATATGTATTTAATATATCCTCATTTTCTAATATAATCTTAATATCATAGTTTCGTAGTCCTCTATACTCAATATTTCCAACTTTCACTGGTCCATGAATTTTTCCAATTATTTTCCTCTCATATATCCTTAGTTGTTTTTCGTCCATATTTGTTAGTCTCATAGTTTCAGCGGCATATGTAACTACTGTTTTTATCGCATTCTTATAGACTCTCAACTTGGTTGCTGGGCTTATTCTCTTGCTCTGCATTATAATTTTCTACTTATTATATGCCCTCCCCATATCTAGCATAAATTCTTTGTCTTGTCTCATTGTTTTTGTCATTTTTGTTGCTTATCATTGTTCCTAAGTACTTAAAGGTGTCGACTACTTCGAAGATGACACCATTTATCTTCACTGTTTTTTGGGCTTATTTCTCTCAATTTTCATGTATTTTGTTATTTTCTAATTTATTTTCAATCCTCTTTCTCCTGCCTCTCTTATAATTGTTTCCAATTTGTTCTCTAGACTCTTTTGGTCCCTTACTACCCTTACTAATAGAGTTAAATCATCAGCATATGCTATTACTTGTATTGATTTATTATTAATACTTCCATCGATATTACATTCCCTTATTATGCCTTCAGCTGCAATGTTAAACAATACCGCTGAGAGTCCGTCACTCTACCTTTACCAAGCATTTTAGGGCATATAGTCTCGATGTTCCATGTCTAAAACCTTTTCGATATTTCCCTATTTCTAGCTCCACTACCTTGTTCAGTTTTTCGTTTATCAATATTGTTAATATTTTGTATACGGTTTCAAGCAAATTAATAACTCTATAATTACTACATATATTGGGATATCCTCCCTTTATTATTGATATAATCAATAGTCGACTACTCTCTCGGCATTGCTTCTGTTTCTCTCTTTCTATGATCTTGAATCTTAGGTTATTTCCCCTATATTTTATTAGATCATTCACTATTTCGTCTGGTTCTCTTGTTTTACTGGGTTTCAGTTTATGATTATGTCATTACATTCCGCTTCCGCCGGTTTTTTTCCATTTTCTAGTTTTTTACAATTGTCACTAATATCATCATCGTATTCATTGTCTTCTTCCGTTATTAATTTTTTGGAATACTGACTCCATTCTTTTTTATTAATATTTGTTATAGTTCGTTCTCTATTTTGTTTCGTTTCTTTATATGATGATATAGTTTTACATTATTTTTATTATCATTTTTCATGTGGTCCATTCAATCAGCTAGCCATTTTATTTTCTATATTCTTAGCTTCTTCATTTTTCTTTATATTTTCCTGATCAAATCATTTGTTTCTATTTTCTAATATTTTTTGTATCAATGACTTTCTGTGCTATACCTATAACACTTTTCTCAATCTTTTATTTCTCAATAGTATTATTTTCTTTGCTCGTTTATAGTTCCTTTTCTATTTCTTTTCTGTATTCGACCTCCCTCGATTTCAATTTCTGCACATTCTATTTTCTACTTTTTATCGTCTTGTTCAGTATATTTACCATACTTAATTCAATTTTTATTGTTATCAAGTGATGATATTGTTGATATTGTGTGTTGATATTGATACCTGATCTATTGGGTTTAACTCGGTAGTTCCTGATATCTTCCAAGTAATTTTATGTTCTTTCTTATGTTTAAAGCTAGTGCTACTAATATACATGTCAAGTTTCTCGGCTAGACTACATATTAGCCCTCCATTATCGTTAATTGTTTTGTGTAAGGTATGTTTCCCTGCCACACTATTCAAGTAGTCTTTTTCTATTTTTGCATTCATATCTTCAATATTTCTTAATGTATCATGTCTTGTGACGTCCCCGCATACCTTTACCAGGTTTTCATAGAACTAACCTTTTTCTTCGTCTTTTGTCCATATCGTTTGGAAAAAGAAGTATATTTTAACTGAAAATATGAAATAAGGAATATCAAACCAAGCAACTGAGGGTACGTTTTTCTCGAATACAAATAGGCTCTAGAGTGTTTTCACTTCAAAACAAGTAAAATATATTGTGTAACCAAATATAAGTCGCAAACGGATATAATTCACTAATGCAATTGAGTATATTGCGAATACTAATTCAATAGAAATTTGAACTTGTTGTATTTCAATTGGTCTGTGTCTCTAATGAACAATTTGAAAACCAGGTACGGAGCGAATGTGAATGCTTATTACTGTTGTTCGACTGTTCTTTCTACTCTATTATTCCTTATTATTGTTAGTTTATGCGTTCGGCGGTCCAAATAAGTCTCCACGCATCTTGCTGCAAGACATTCTCACCTAAAAATATACCGAATTCTTTAACTACTAATATAAAAGGTATGATGATAGTGGGAAGTTATTTAAAATTCATAAGTGATAACAGAAATTTATGTTTTGGATATGGAAACAGGCTTCATATAAATTCTAAATGAGCAAAAAGAACGCATTGTTGACTTTATGAATGTAATAAAACCATGGTTCCAATTCTCCGTTTTATAACGGTTTTCTTCTATTATATTGATCTATCGTGTTAAATAAATTTTTAGTTACTTCATTTGTTTCGTAAACTAGAACCTTTCCATTTCCATTCAACGGCTTTGGACGCGAATCCGCAGTTTAGTTAATGTTTCTTTGCAGCCTGAATTATTTCCTTGTCCTCCACTTTCTGCTTGGCTTTAATCTGAAAGTTCAGGTACTGATGCTGCATTTTTTTATTTCAAATTACCAGCCCAGTCTTCTGTTTCTTCTGTAGCTGTTTATAACTTTTGCGCTTACGTCATTTTGAAAAAAGCTTCAAGAAAAATATTGCTCTAATCAGAATTGCAAGCAGATTGCTGTAACATTTCTACGCCTCAGGAGAGATAGCATAACTACTGCCTCAAGAAAAGTACTTAGGTTAATTAGAAACTACTTGTAGCTTTGAATCCACTTGTTATTGTCAGTGCTAGATACTTTCTTAAATTTATGACAAACAAGTAAATACTGTTCAAAATGGATCCTTAACCAAATGCCGGCCTGGACGCTGGTTAAGAATTTGAAAAAGTATTCAATGGATTTATACAACATATAAACTAAATCTCATGTATTTTTGTTTTTCTTTGAGATGTCATTCACAAAATAGTGGAGTTATCATGCTTCCTTTTGTGCTCATTCCAACTGGCAAGTTATCTCAGTAAGTAGGCTTTTGACGAATTTCCTTGAATAAAATAATGGGAGAAATCCATTTTCGCAATGCATCAACATAAATTACAGATGTGATATTCTCACCATACTTTTTTATCTTGAATTTACTAGTTCTGATCCTTTTAAAGCCAGGACAATCTACTGTCGATGTAACTGAAACTGCGCATCCTTTCTTCCAAATAGTATTTGGTGAATACTTTGAATCAAACTTTTGTAATATTTTATCTAATTCTTCAACGTCACCTTTTACTACTGGTCGGATTAATATAGCAGAGGATTCATTAAATTTTATAATTTTTATTTTAAATTTAATAGATCAATCAATAGCAATCAATTCTCGATCCTCATTTTCGGACATGTAAAAAAATAGTTATATTGGAGGTCAAGTAAAATTTCACTCACTATAATATTACTTTCACTTGGGAATGATGAAAAGTCTATTTGAATTACATCAGAATGCCTTAATTCTTCATTTTACCTCAATCTGATTCAAATTCTTCCCAAAGTTCCCTCCAAACAATTAATAGATATTTTTATTTTGACAAAATATCTATAAATTGAACTATACTCAGCGATATTGTTAATGTGAGTTAGGACAAACATTGATAATGTGTTTATGGACTTCGTGGCTTAATACGATCCTGTATGTATTTGAGCATTGATAAAAATAGGTGCCCCTCATCATAAAAAACACATTATTGATGAGATTTGAATTTGGCGACCAGTCACCAGAGTGACAACGGAAAATCCCACTTTACTACACTTTTTGCTTTTATTTCAAATGTTTTCCATACAACATGAACACAATTATTAAGTTTTTGGAGAAACTTTAAAAAAAGCATAAAATAAGTTTACATTGGTTCATGTTTACAGGCCAGCTGGTGAATGTTATTGAAGCTAATATAATTTTTATGTAGTAGGAAACGACAAACGAGCGAGTCGGCTGAAAAAAATTGATGAAAATGGAACAGCGAGCTTTTAGTTCGAAAACAAGGCATATTGAGAAAAAAATGTACGTGACAGGTATGCCATGTTTTCGTGGCAGTTTAAAATGATTGTCCTATAAAGAATTCCAATGCGAAATAATATAATTTGATAGGATGAATTTTTTATATCGCAAATACATCATATTTAGTATTCGTTTATTCAAATTGTTAGCATAAATGTTAATATGAATTTTTCTATTTCAGGTAAGAAGAAAAAACTTGCAGGTGCCATGATAATGGTGAGGATGATTGAATATCATTTTTTTTATGATTGTTATTAGATGGAAAGAAAAACTTTGTAAAATTTTGTAAAAGGAAAACTCAGATATAATTTTCTGCCGAAATTGAAAATTAATGAAAAAGATTGATGTTTCGACTTATTTTGTTTTTTATCAAATATGACTTGACATTGACGTCACTTGTTTTTCACAACTAATTTCCAACAGAGACCTAAAGTCAAGAATCCTGTTATTGTTAGATACATATATTGAAATATTCCATATATAATTAGAAGATAAATATGTTCCAGTTATTTTCTTCGATGAGTCATAGCACTTATTGTTGTGATTCTGATGATGTGTGTTGTTATTTGAAGAATCTTGATATCGGATAATTTCCTAATCTTCATCTAGTTTCCCATCAAAACGTGGTTGTTAGTTTGTGCATGAAGCGTTCGTAGAATATATGAGGATTTTATGAAGTTTAGGATCAATAACTAACGGTATAAATTAGTACTTATAGTTTTAACTGACGAGTGGTATATATAGCTCCAAACTCGACCGTTCAGCTAATAAACTGATGGTTCAGATAGGATACATCATCGGGAATATCTCTTCACAAGTTCGTGAATAATGTGGGTTAGTTTTTGTACACAGCTCATAAAATTGATAATGCTCGCTAAAATCTGTATAACAATAGATAAAGTAGGCATCCAAATAGGCTTCTGGTGCAGCTACAATTCAGAATTTTGTGGATTTTTCCGTCCTTGGAACATATTTTCAAGTTTGAAAACAACTAATAGTATCTTGGAGCCAGATCTGGAGATTCAAGTTACAAAAGTCATTAAATTGGAGTTTTGGTTTTATAGTCTTATAACTTTTTGCTTTCTCTTCATCTGCATTATATTGTTATATTCTTCTAACTTTTTCTAAATATTTTATAAACATTATGCCGACTGGGTATCCATGAAACAAAATTCATAAATATAAACAACAATATTATATACTTATACCTGTGTACCAACAAAACGATATACAAATAAATCGTAAAAAGTAGAGACGCGCGTTTCAAATCTTTAGGAGCAGTGTAGCTCCAATGAGATCTAGATTTTGAGATCTGCTCACTTCTATGTCCCGAGGAAGAATTTTTTCACAGTTCGGTCCAACGTCCTGCTTGGGTTCGTGTGAGTAAGGAATAGAAGGGACTGTCATGAAACAGTGTGGAAGGTAGAAAGATCTAGATATGTTGGTTTTTCCTAAAACATGCTACCAGGTGTATCGGAGAAGGTGACAGAGGGAGATTCGTTGGGTGTATTTTGGGTGGAATAAAGAAATTTTTCTTGGTGTGAAAGGTTCATTGAACTTAACCCTGGTACAGGAATTGCTACTCTTCAGGGATTGGAGAGGTTATAAAAGTTACTTGGAATTTCCTGAGTCAGATGAGCGGCCAGCCAGTGGTAGAAGGATTAATGTTTTATTAACGAAATTATTCGAGGAAACGGTTGAAGAAAGAAAAAAGTTTTTAATGAAAGTGTAACTGTGATATGAATTTTTGAATGCGAGGGCAAATGACGTGGTCGCTTCAGGCTCATGCCAGGCATATTCACTCCATTGTTGTTTTGATTCAATTGTGTAAAAGTTAAACGCAAAAATTTTTTCACTTACTAAACAGTTCGAAGCAGCGTTCTGAATTATCAATTCGTTATTTTTTTTTGTTCTTTGTAACACAAAAATTATCGGAAGAAACGAGCCTAAAATTTGACACCAGTGGTTTGAGAATTGTTGCATCAGTAGAAAAATATACAAAAATGTGTGGGATTTATTGCTGGATAATATATGGTTCAAGAAAGCGGGTCTGGGCACCATGGACATCAAAAAGGCTAATTAAAGAAACCTTCCATTTTTCGAATTGGAAATTAGGAATAATTTATTCAGGTGTTCAAGAGAAATTGTTGTCCTAATTGGAAATATCAAAAAACTAACAATTGTTAGTAGTTATCACTGAATGATGAAGTTTGCGATAAGGTTTCAAGAAAAAGGTTCATTTGACCTGGCTGTCATGGTATTGTCCTTGGAGAATTGATTATTCGAAGTACGTCTGCCCTTTGCAATGACCATAAATAAATCGCAAGGCCAGTCGCTGGGAACTTTGCAAGTAAACAACATCATGTGTAATTAATCGAAAATACTTAACATAATACCAAAACTTCATTCATACCGAGCATTTTTTTTATTTGTTTTAATAGAAGAAGTATATATTTTGTTTGTTTTAAGTTTATTTTATACAGAAGTTCAGGTCTTTTATTTATCGATTGAGGCAGCACTATTAAGTCTGCCGAGTTAGCTAATTTTTGATATGAACAGAATTAGTTGTGGAGAATATAACCATAAGCAGTATCTGGTATAAAAAACAGGATCAAGAGTAAAGGCATTGAAAAAATCTTTTTCTATATAGAATATTGTCAAAATCTCGGTTACATGATTACAAGAAATTAAGGACAAACTATATTTTTTTTCCATAAAACTGAAACATAATCCTTTAATAGATACCTGAGTCTTTTTTTCGGACAATATATTGGTAATTTTGATGTATATATTCTCATTTGAAGAGATTACAGAGAAATCATATACAGTTATTTAAGTTCAATAAATACAAAGTAACCAAAACCAATATTTTCACAGTATCAATGATTTTTGTCTCTGAGATATTAATAACTTGTGATTTCAAACATTCAAAAGCTGTTTCACTTCCTCACAACAATTGTAACAAAAGAATTGATGAGAGTATTCTCATCATTGGAATTAATTTTCACGTTATTCTTAAGCTTATACTCAATCCATAATTCCTTCACCCAATTCATTAACTTTACTAGTTAACTCCATCTCTCTCACACTGTCAATATGCATTCTGCATAACGGAAATAATGGCTTAATCAAGGAACTAAATATTTAAGGAAATTGCGGTGAACAGGGGAAACTGTCAGTGAACGAACAGTAGATGTTATTACGTTTAGAGTTGGGAACGCTCGAATCACTACGTTTTCTAGGTTTATAATATTCAAATATATTTTGTAAACTTCAACTTTGTATACGGCTGTGAATGGAAGTGTCTTAATAATGAAAAGTGGGAACATAACACACGTGCAGAATAAATGAGCAATATCAAATCGAAGTAAAAAGATCAATATTTTCCAAAGAGTTTAATAACTAATATTGATCGTTACTCTTTGGAAACACATCAAATTATTTTCTAAAGATGAAAAAATTATTGTTGTATATCCGAGAAATGAATATATTAGTTCAGAATTGGAATGCATCAAAATTTACAATAAAATCTACTACATATTGATTCAATAGGGAACAAAGTGAAGGTCATTATTCTACATAAGTCTAAACAAACCAAAGTTAAAATGAAACAAGCTGCACCACCTAAATATAGGAACATTGAACTTCAAAATTATAATTATTTATGAGATTTTTATATAATTACTAGTCAAATATTGGTTGTTTTATTTTATACATTAATGATTAATAATTTTATACACTAATGATGAAATTTTTATGGTGAAGCAATGAGCTCATTGAAACGATTTAGCCCGCATTTGTTTATATAGAACTATCGATAGAATTATCAGTCCTAGTATATTTATGCTTCCACCTCCTATGGAAAAGTGTTCATGAAGATGAATAGTTGAACAAAAACAGTTACAATCAAATTTCCTGGATACTAAGGCAATTTTAACGTCTATATTTATTATTAATGTAGGATTCTTATTCAGGTCGTGTTGTCTAGGGTATTTTGGAATAAAAAAGTTAGGCGTATAGCACACGCAAAAATAAACGTTAACAAAGTAAGTTTCTTTAAAAAACGAATTATGGAGATGTAAATGTAACAAAATGAAATAATGGATCATCTACAAAAGTTTTGGATTTCAGCGATCCATCGTCTTTACGTCTTTAAAAAGAAATATCCTAAAAAGTCAACGTCTTCTGAGCAACTGAATCTCGCGCGCTTTTTCGTCTAATTCTTATGTCACCCCTCTTAAAACTGGAATCGTCACGATGCCGGTGGCTGGCACAAACGATGTCCTGAGAATTGAGATGGGAGACAACAAAAAACGATAATTAAGTAAAAAAAAATATAATCTGAATCTAATAATGTGAGGAAATATATTTTCCTACATTAATGCAATCCATAGTAAATAGTTTTGTAGCACTTATTATTCAAGTTATAGTTGAAAAGTTCATGCAAACATTCGCAGTACAACTTTTCGTTAATTAGTTAAAGGGAATTACATTTTTAAGACCATACTAAGTTGAGATGTGTCAAACCTACAAACCCTTACAAAACGCTTTTTATTCAATAATCTATAGCATGTTAAAGTGAATTTCAGTCGATTGATATATATCCAGAAATTGTGTAACCTTGAAATAATAATAAAGAGGATACACGTGTTGCACGTGTTTGTTATTTGGGTTTCCAACCAAAATAAATCAATTGGTAACAAACAAAAAGTAATTATCTCATTCTTCGGATATTTTTTCAGATTTGGAAATATTTATATTCAGGGGCTGTTAATGTAAAAAAACCAGCAATCAATATATCATTATAAATCAAGAATACCATGTACGCGGGTTTTATGGAAACTTTTCGGCCAAAAAAAACGAATCGAGAGAAGTTTTCTCATAATCGTTTCCATTTCTATATTTCACTATACAGTCTTAAGACAGTCTTAAGACTTTATTGACCCATCCAAATAATAGACAGAGGAAAATTTTAGGATAGGAAACAGAAAAAATCACAACATTTGATGGATACGGTGGGTGGTAAACCAATTCTAAGTGTAATTCGTGAATTTTTACCATGGCAACGAACGAATTATAAGAAGATGCGTCACCTTGATGAGAAACATTTTTCTTCAAATGCAGTCGCTCTTTTTAATTTCTTTTTTAAACTTATCAAGCAGAAATGCGTAATATTCTCCTATTATTTTTTACATCGTTGGGGATAGTTCAGAATCACAATTACATAATTACACAGAAAAATTGCCATCACAAGAAGAAACAAAAAGAAAACAAGAAGATACCTTCTTGTTCTCAAAGAATGAAACCTAAGCAAATCATCCCGACAAAAGTTTGATCAACTTTAAAAAAATACAATCCCAATAAACCACATAAATAGGAAAATGAAGTGTTTTTAACTTTACTCTGGAACTATGAACTAACAATCAGATCTTGGTGCTAGTATTAATATCTCTCAGAGTCCGTTTCCAAGAAATCCAGTGTTGCATTACTGGTTTTATGTAGGTAAAATAAAAGAATCTGATGTTAATAATAAGGTAGAGGTACAGTTATCGAAGTCTCTAAAGTCGATGGCGTAGATGTTGTATGGTTCAATAAACTATTTACTACAATATCAACTTATATAGGAAGTATAAGTATTTTGTATGAATAGTATATCATTATTTCTTGTCCAAAATCGAGTCAACAACAGTTGTATGGGTGATGTTCATCTTGATTCTATGTTAGGTTATCATAGAATCCTCATAAGATCGAAAACATTTTTCTGAAGATGATTTTCATGTGACACCTTTGAAGGGTGGCATAAGACATCTTCCTGAATAGCACGACGATGGCCAGAGCTCCAAATATCTCGAGTGCAAGACAAAATCGTAAGTTTCCTGCAATGATGCAATATGTTTAACATGGACAGAAATTGTTGTAGACGTTTTCACTCGAAGAAAAAATATTTAATCTCTCTTCTGTCACTGTCTTGCGCCTTTCTTCTCATAAATTGATTTGAATAATTCTGATGTTTTAGTTCTCTATAACGTAACTTGTACCATACTTGTTTTCATAGAACATTTAGAGCGAGAATTTTCTCAGTATTTTTCATTATCCAATAAGTACCTAATACACGGTATATAAAAAATTGGCTTTGTAAGGGGTTAATAAATTTGTTCATTTATTCAGTCTACCACTATCTGTATTACACTTCGGTATTGTTTTGGAATTTTATGGCTACAAGAATATTTCTATCTTTCGATGAGGCAACTACCACATCTACAGAATGGAATTTAAATTCGATGTCCAACTGAATATTTTAATAGTTACTGGAAATCAATATCATATACTTGACATGACAATGAGGCATCCTATTTTAAAACTCTTATCGTTCTTCTTCAAAGAAATAGCATCGCATTCTATAACATAGGTAAACGTAGGTAAACCTTTGTTTGAAAAGGTCTTCACAAAAATAATCTGAATGTTACGGTTCAGTGATTGAGCAGACTGTTCCATTGAATCTTATCACTCCATCTACCTACCAATTACCGTATTAATGTACTGTAGTATGAAAGAGCACCATCCTATTAGAATGTCTCCTTATTACACATTTCAATTATGTTATCTACCAAACTTTTAAGAACTAGTGGTCCTATTGCAATTTTGCAACAATCACAAATAAATATCACCAGTTACTTCATTTTTTCAAAATCCTTTGCTATGTCGATGACAGTAAAGCTAGAACTAGATAGTTATGGAGACGTGGAAGAAGAGGGAAGAGGAGAAGTAACAAAAGTAGCAAATAAGGTCGTGGGATGCCCCTAGAACGTAAAACGGTGGAAGTAACACCTAAGACAAAGAACAAATACACGAATTTACAAAGCAACAATCAGACCTCTAATAACTCCAGACCTATAATGACTCATACATAAACAAAAGCAAAAACATCAGAAACGAAACAAATCTTGGAGACCACAGTGATGAAAATTCTCAGGCTTATATCGGAAAAAAACATTACTAGATTGAGAAAAGGTATCACAGAGTAAAAAACAACGGAACCAATTTATATGTCGATTGATAGATGATAGACTGGTAGAAATAACAAGGGATAAATCCCCAATTCGAACAAGGAGTAGAGGTCGATCACGAAAGAGGTGGAGTGACAATCTAGAGTCAGGATGAGGAAAGATATAGAAGGGAGAAAAGGAGTTTGATCTATTATGGAAGAAAGGAGAAGAGAAAGGAGACTTTAGCTTTTAAAAGCAGGCTTGACGATTTGGTTTCCCAAGATACCTGCCTCGAAAATTCGCCCTTCAGGAAAACTGGGTACATATTTCACGAAACATGCGAGTATTTCGATCACTTAAATATATCACATTTTTGTGTATAAACTGAATTCAAATAATTAGTACTTTTGTCCTTAAATAAAAATGTTTTAACATATTCTGGTTGTTGGTTAATTGTCGTCTATTACTCTTTCTTAAAAATTATATGGATGAGATTGTTTGTTTTCTATCATCCACTCAATCAAGGAACTTAACAACCCTCAATATTTACTTCCCAACTTCACTACCTTATATATAATCATTCAGAAAGTAAAAAGTACATGGGAGAATTTTAAGTAATATAGAATGCATAGTTAGAAGTCGCGTATTTAACATATAAATTAATTAATAGTTGCCGACAAAATTTACTATGTAATGTATATTTTTAGAGGCAATTAATAATCTGTCGGACGGATTGTTTGAATATGCTATTATCTGGAACTGTTTGAGTTTCAGGTGTGGACAGTGACTAAAGAGCACACCCCAGAAACGCTTCTAGCGTGACCACATTGGATACATTAAAGCCGACTATTAATAGATATATTGATATTCATACATGGAAATTGGATCCAAGAATTATCATTAATAATTTCTCATATTCCTAGTGTTTTCGAATGAAAAATACTAGAGGATTAATTAAATGATTTCCCCAACAAAGTATTTGTTGTAGTATTGTTTGAAAAGCGATGTATTAATTAGTGAGATAGACTAACTAGTTGATATAAACTCCTATTACTGAATCATAATACTCATGATAAGATTATCATGAAGTTATATATTGCGATAAGCTATAAAAATTGGTGATTGAATTAGGTACTGTGATTGTTGGCTAATATTAATTCAATTTCAAATGTATTTGGATTGAAAATTATGAAAAATATAAATAGTAATGGAGAGACCATTATGGGTTATGATTAAATAATACACAAATTCGTGAAACGTATAATGTTCATTTTTTAAAAAGAGGATATTTTATCATCATTTTTTTTCTAGGAAGCTAGGTTTTTATACTATTTGTCCCGTTCACTATGTCAAGATAATGATTTACAGACTCATTTCATGTTTAAATATTTCTATTAATTTGTTTGGTCGGTTAATGTAGACTCGACTTTCTAAATTATACTAGTAGGGTGTTAACACTTTGACCAATTGATCTTTTGTGCACCTGTTCAACAGTCAGGTGGTAACAACTTTGCAAAGTGAGCTACCCATCTGAAGGCTAAGCGGCTCACCTCTTCTGTCTTTAAAAAGCTTGAATGTAACTACCGTAGCCTTTGTTTATTGTTTGCCTCGTACTCAAAAAGGGGTTGTTGAACGGTTTCTTTTGGTTCCTCACAACAGCACCAAGAGCTGTCGGCTCTTCCAATGGTAGTTAGCCGAACAGTGTCTCTCGTTAGCTCGTCTTTGTTAAAATAAATGAACTTTCGAGACCAATTGGTGTTTCTGATTTCTACCCATTTTTCCATTTTTTTATGACCATGACTTGGTGGCTTTTGGGAAGCCTATGGAAGATTGTGGTCCTATGAAAGGAATTGTCCTGCCTTCTATGTACAAACAGTAAAAAATCAATGGAGATCACGTGATCTAGGTGACCACTCCAAGTATACACATACGACCATAATGTGGGGGGCACCATGTCGTTGGAACTAAATACTGGGATCCAAGTTCTCCCTATTATTTTTATTCGGTGCTGCCATTGGCATCCTACACGGAAATTTCCGAGATCCAGAAATTTTTATAGAAACGGATCAGAATTAAGCTTTTTCCGTATCTCTAAGTCTTACCACGTGATCCGGAATCTCCACTCTCTGAGGAAATATCCGTGGCCATCACTTTATCCTTATAGACCCGAAAATTTTTATAGAAATGGATCAGAATGAACCTTTTTCCCCGGTCTCTAAATTTTACCATATGATCCAAAATCCTCACTGTCCACGTAGTCTAATTTCAATCTTATAAACATGGAAATTTCAATACTAAATCAAACTAAACTAATCTAATATAACCTAACCTAACCTAACCTAACTTAACCTAACCAAATCATCCGTATCCAATTTCCATGAATATTAGTCATGTTGTGCAATATCAGCAAGTTTAGAATAAGAGTCAGAGAATAAATTACGAGATATACGAGGATATATTGAAAAATTACTATAGAACCAAACAAAATTTCAATGTCAAAATATTTTACTACTCAACATATTCTCCTCTTAATTGGGAACATTTATTACAGCGAACCTGCAACGTCTCTAGACCTTTTAAAAATGTTTCTTCTTGCTCTGCAACCAAAACTCGACAGCTTTTATTACCTCCTCGTTTTTTGGCATGGCAACATGAGATTTGTGTGCAGGGGCGCTGTCCTACAAAAACAAAACAACTTTGGATAGCTTTCCGCGTCTTTTCTCATATTTTTTTCTGCATAGTGGTCAGTAATATCGAATAGTAATCTCCAGTTATTGTTCTCCACTTATCCAAAAAATCAATCATGATGACTGCATGTCAATT
Source organism: Diorhabda carinulata (assembly GCF_026250575.1). NCBI lineage: Eukaryota > Metazoa > Arthropoda > Insecta > Coleoptera > Chrysomelidae > Diorhabda > Diorhabda carinulata. Next base: position 10,926,338 of record NC_079461.1, read on the forward strand.
CCAAAAAACTGAAGAAAGAACTTTTCAAGCAGATTTTTGAAGCTGAAATTTCTTAGGTCTTGGGTAACCATAGTGTCGCCATTCCATTGATTGATGCTTTGTTTCTGGATCGTATAAATGTACCCAAGTCTCATCCATAGCAGAATTCGTTTTAAGAAGTCTACAACGTTCAAATCAAGCACAGATCGAATGCGATGCTTCTACCCTTGCACGGTCAACATTCAAACATTTGGGGATCCATTTTGCAGCAATTTTTCTCATGTCCAAATTGACGTGAACTACATGATGAACACGTTCGTACGAAATATTCAGTGCTTCGGATATCCGTTTTGGTATAATTTGACGGCTTGACAAAATCATGTCATGAGCTGCATCGATATTTTCCGGGACTGACACAGAAACTGGCCTTCCAGATCGGTCACCATCTTCAATGGAAAATTCACCTCTTTTGAAGCTTGCAGTCTAATGTTTCACATTGATCACCAAGGGTATTAAGCATATCTTCGTAAATCTGCTTACCTCTTAACATTTTTAAATACAGGTACTTGAGGATGGCTCGATACTCCAATTTTACGATTTTCACAATTCCTGTGGACATTTTTTTTCTTTTAATTTATTGCGTAACTCTGGTTTACTTTTTTGACGTTAAACTTTACACTGACTTCTATTAAGTTATTGTTCGTTGCTATGGTAACGCAATATTTTGTTTATGCATGGAACTGGTCTAGGATATCTAGATGTCAATACATTTATCAATAAATTTTTCGTATTTCGTGAGTTGAAGCTTATTATTGTAACATTTACGGCTGAAACTAGAGACACGGATTTTTCCATAGAGGATAGACATTTCGATTTCTATTATTTGAATGCTCATATCGATAATTAGGTTCGGAAGCACAGCCATCCGAAATTGTTTCAAATATCGTTCAGCTGTTGAATTCCAGGAATAGAAATAAGGACCCGCGAATCCTCCTTTTTTAGAAACGCTAGGTGTCTTTTGTTTGAACTCATTTGGCATTTTCTCGAGCCCAGTAGCAACAATTGTGTAGATTCTTTATTATACTATCGTTACCTCGTCCAAAAATAATACATTACCAAGAAAATTTGGTATTCATCATGAAGATTGCACAAAATTGCATAGGCCAGTTTGGATCGTGAATAAGTGAAACTTTGTAGGTATACAGTTATTATTTTTTTTGAAAACTTTACTATAAACGAAATTTTGCTGTAAGGCGATTTTTGTTGTATATTCGAGAGGGTTGTCTTCTAATGACAGCAAAATACCTACTTCGCATCATCGTTAATTACTGGTTTCCACATTTTGGGGCATCCCTGATGCTTCCCGTTTCATTGAATTTTGCAACAATTTCGCTTACTGTGCTTCTAGCAACTGAAGATTTTTCAAAATTTGTTTCGTTGCATAAATCACAAGCTTCTTAATGACTTTAAAGTATATCTCCACAAAGTATTCTCATTAGAATTGATACCCTATCCATAGAATAGAGGAACTATAATAATAAAAATATATACAAAGTGGGAAAAAACAGTGTACCCAATAATTACTGCTAAATATTGAGATGCAGTGGTTTCTGCGAGCCACACTGTATATCTTAAAAGTTATAGTTATACTCCCAAAAATCAAAATATCTTCATTACACAAAATCTAAATTTCAAACATTATTATTTCTTTTTATCATTACTCATCTTTCAATTATCTCCCCAATATACATTTTTCGATTTATGGGAATTAATCGCTGGTTTTGATATTATGATTCCCAGGGTGAATTCACTAAAACTCCCTCCATCCAAAACATCAAAGTCACTTAGAAAGGCAATTGGAAAACGGAGTCCCTCTCCCAATTAATATGAGAGTCCTTTTAAAATATGTATTCTAAATTCACCTCAAATCATACAAGTAATTCGAAAAATATATCGTTAAATTTGGCTGTAACCAGAGTCGTACAACGTTTCGATTCACTTTATGTAATGAAAATAAGAAATTTAGCTATTTGCTTTATCATATTTCATAAATAACAAGCACATAGTTGTTATTAGTTTCAAAGCACGTATGGCATGCTGAAATTGTGAGTATTGTTATAAACTCGTCCACGACATGAACTGTGAGGCCAGTTCTTTTCGATTATGATTGAAGAATTTTTAGTTTGACGAAGGCGGCGACTTTGATATTGATTTTGTTCACAAGATTTTATCACAGCGAAAAATTCTTTATATTGTTTTTCCACTGTCCAAATATCGTTCGTCTCGTCAATATCAGTAGAAATATCGTTTTTCAAAGTCGAAATATTGACCTTAATAGGACTCTTCTTACTGGATACAATTTTGTAACGTAATTTTGGACGTAATAATTAATTTTGTCACTTTCAGGTAACGGAGTCTCTCATCCATGTTTATGTCACTATTCATTAACAATGGGATGAATTTACTCTTGGCTTAAAAACTACAAAATTAGAGCCACACTAGTTGCCAATACAAGAAATAGTTTAGCACTACCAGAAGATGAAAAGGTGAAGTGAATTGGTATCTTTTCTTATGATATCTATTTGAGTATGGTTAATTCGAGTGGTCTTGTTGAAAATAGTATTATATCTAATTAATTTGGATAATTAAAAAAATATTTTCTGAGGTATGGTCTGTACTTTGAGTTTAATGCCTTTCTACCTACCTGGGATAATTATTCCCAATTTTCTCCTATCTATTGAATAAGTTATAGGGTGATCTCATGTATATGTAGATAACTGTATTAATGTTCCCGAGTAACACAAGCTGTAGCTGAACTAATTACCTTGCAAAGCATAACCAGGTCGCCGAAAATTTCACATGAAAATGGAAGTATCAACGAATTGGTTGAGATTCGAGTTACTTAGACACTGAAAGATCACAAATCGGCAATGGGGTTAAACTATGGAGAGGGAAAAACAAGGAGACATGATAATCATACAGTTGTAGAGAGAAAAAAATCTATGAGTAAGGCAAACTGCAGCTGAATAGAAGGGAGGCGAAGACTCTGATAGGGTTACTCACAGATTGCGCAAAAGTCTGGCATTACAAGTAGAACACAGACAAATCTGATCCGAATTGACGGATCTATGAAATATCAGAGGAAATTACGATATTTTCATAAATACTTTTAAAAATCGAATCATTATAAATTGGACGGCATTATACGCCGTTATTATATATGTATTAGACAGATGCACTTAATTGTAGTCCTACTTGGAACTTGGAAAAAAACCATTATTATACCTCGTTAACTTGCTACAAACGATATTAAATTATAAAACCTAAATAGGAAAGTAAAATGTACCTACCTGTAAGTGCGTTTGGTTTAAACAGGGTACCAGACGTGAACTGAGCTCTTTTTCGTTCAAAAACTAGATTCATCATTTGATTGAATTATAATGGGTTGTAAAGAAGGTGATACCACATACTGTTCTTCTTCTTTGATAACATGTTCAATACAGTTTTTCCAAAGCTCATGGCGGTCTGCTAGTAGAGCTTTCTTTACTAGTTCTACAACATCTTTACTCAGTTCTAGAGACTGATTACATTTTGTAATTCGGATTTTGCCCATAATAACTCTATAGGGTTAAATATGCAATAGTAAGGAGGTTGTCTGAAAAAAGTATTTGTTGTTTACACAGATTGTCAAAATAATAAATTTTCTCTTCAGGTCTTCAATAACAGTGAGCATTTCTTTGATTGATTGGCCTTTTTTACGATCGCTGACAGGGATAACGATATTTTTTTCAAACAAGGAAACTAAAATTTGAGCTTTGTTACTACTACTATTTATTTGATATCTTAAGGAGTTGCCGCAAGTGGTAGGATGCGTTGTCTATAACGATCACTGACTGTTCATTAAACTGTTCATTAAACCACTTATCACATAATTCTGCTGTCATATCTTCAAGATAATCATTTTTTAGCAGGTATTACTGAAGCATTATGCACATTTGTCTTTGCTTCCTGCTTGTACAATTATAATGTGTCTTCCTTTAAAAATCTCACCAAATGAAGCCACGGGTTGCAGACTGTCTCTGGCAGGCAAATTTCGAATAAATTGTGTACACACAGCTTCGGCCAATGGAACTACATTTATGTTTACGATTCGATGTTTTCATTGGTAAAAAGTGGAGATGCTAAGTCCACTTGGACTGACGGTTTGTTAGGTGTTTACCGAATTTTATACGGGAAGTAAACATTATTTTTCATTTCTTAATTTGGTATGAGTGCTGTGCGTATTTATAAAATATTGATTGTTCCTCGCATAACTGTCTTCTACAATTGATACTGGAAGAGAGATGTTTATGGACGATGTGATGAAGGAACCAAGTAAAGATTATCTAATCGAGTACCGTAAACTTCACGGACGTATATTGTAACATACTGTTTTCGGTTTTAAATAAATAGCAAAATTATATTGAAATATGAAATTTCATACTTAACAATTTTACTGAAAAATAGTTCCTTTGATTATTCTCTCATTATTTTAAAAATTAATAGAAGTCACTAAGGTAACATTTTAAACAGGATTTACAAGGATACCGTAGTGCCATTTTCAGGACTCAAATCAGTACTGCAAAGTCGAGCAGTATAAATAAAAAAAATTTTTACCGTGCGTAAAGTACGTACTTTAGACACACTTTCGACTGCGTAAAACTTCTCTTTACGTAAAGAAACATAATTCAAGCAGTAGTGCGTGAAGAAAGTTATTAACAAGGTCTCATAGCGTGGAGGCTAGAGTAGAAGGTTTAAAAGCGGCAGGTCCAAGGTTCAATTCCAATTTTTTTTCCACTTATGTAGTAATGATTACTTTTAGGTGGCATTATGCATGCCAAAGAAAAGAGTTGACACATTTAATAACTTTACAAAGTGCACCTCAAAAGAGTTGACACATTTAATAACTTTACAAAGTGCACTTCAAATATTAGTATTGTTACTAATTGAATTCGTCTGTTGTTTCTCTTATCTTGATTAAAATGTCCAAAATATAAATAAATATATTAGATATCTTATAAGGAATCAATAAAATCGTCATAGTTTTTCTAAAGAAAAATTAAACTTACTTTACGCACTAGTACCTGAAGAAACATACTTTACGCACTAGTGCGTGAAAAAAATTACTACTAAACTTCTGTAATTTGGTAAAATTTTCGCTAGTAGAAAAAATATTGTATGCAAATTGTGTGTAAAGACCTTTTTAGGACTCATGTGATTGCCGAATTCGCCTGCGGCGCATGCGACAACATTCACATTCTTCTACTTTATACTCTTATATAAATAACTATTTTGATTGTTCGGTTTGCATAAAATGTGGGCTGAATATAATTTTCTGATATAAGAGGAATACAGTTGGATTTTTACGGCGTCGTTATTTTATTTTTCAACATAACTCTCAAATCGACGTTTCTGATGTATATTTGGAACACTTTAATTTTGTTCGAAGCGTATCTGAAGAGTTCTTTTGTTTTGAATATTGTACGCGTGAATAACGAATGATGATACTCCAGGGAATATCTAAAAACTTCCTTCGATCTCTTGTATTTCGTAATAATGATCGTTCTATCCAAAAGAATACAAACGCTTGTTTGACCGATTGGTTTAATTATGAAAAGAAAGCTTTCTCTCCTCCCATTTTGTTTCATCAATATTCATTTTTTTTTCAAATATTCGTCTATCTTGCAAATCTTTTGTATACATCTCTTTCTTTCTTTTATCGCTTTTAAACAACGGATAAAAGTTGTAGCTATAAGGTGGTTTCTTTTATGTCTTGATAGGTGCTTCGTTTAGAATTCGAGGAGGTTGTTAAAAAACTTTGTTACTGTTTCAGGCATTTTATTATTTCACATTTCATAATTTCTAGATATTTCTCATTTCTAGTTTGTGTAGATCTTGAGAAATTTGCAACTTTGTTGAATTTAAATTAATTGATTAATGTCTACTTGTACCAGCATCTTTTTTGTTTACTCTAACGAAATTTTATCATTTTTTAATTATCGGAGAAAATTTTATTAATTTTAAATTCAAGAGTATAAACCTAACGAATAGCTATCTTGAATTTTGAGACGAATTTTAATGAGATACGTGTTTCCTTTTTGATTGCGAGCCATTAAATTATCAATCGATAATTAGTATAGGAATACAAAAAAAAATCTTCGGAGCATACCTAGAATCAGAACATTAGTAGTATCTTAATCCTTCTTGTCTTATATCCTTGTCCACCTTAACAAAAACATGTCTAAGCTTGCATGTTATAGAATAACATATAGAATGTTATAAATAAATTCTATGACTTTTATTGTCCCAAAAGTGTTCGATTGATTGAGACAGGACGTTTCGTGGATTGAGCTGGAGTTGCAATATCAACTTTATCAACATTATTATGTAGTTATAGAAATTTTTCTCGTTCAAAGATTGCATATGGTATCATGTTTGGTTATGAAACTTCTTTCATGTATCAAGCAGGTATAAGACGACCTCTATCACCTACAGCCAACTCCGTTCAGTGATTTCAAACTTCTCAAAGCTTCTCAGATCGTTAAGTTCCTAAATTTCAATTATACTAACATTATTCCCAAGTTCTCTTTATTATACCAATTCATCGTATTAATTCACCGTGAACTATGTACATTTAACATTATTCTTCGACACTGACACTGATCAATGTTGAAATATATTCGGGATCTAAAGAAACCACAAATAAAATGTTCTCAAATTGGATGAAAAACCAATCTGTTGGTCGTAAAAATGTGAAAAAGAGAAAATTGGAAAGTGCTTTGTTAGTTTGTCAGACATATGAAAGGAAATAAAACTGAATGTAAGACAATCAACTTCTTTTCACAAAAAACAATGGTTTTCACTTTTCTCATAAAGGTTCTACACTTTTATGTAAGTTGGCAAGTGATTGAAACGCATTTCGTTTATAACAATTGTAATCACGCATCAAGTTTGCGATAAGAAGTCAGTTTCCAATGTATTCGTTACTTGCTAGTATTTGTGATATTAATGTAACATCACAAAAATAATCACATAAAATATGCATCTACTACAAACGATGTTTGATAAAGCTGAATATTGTTTGAAATTTCAATACTCCAGTACCCTAATCATAAAGGAAACTGAATAAATGATATGATTTCAAAAAGAAAAAAAAATTAAGTGGTAACCTGTCTTAACAGCTTGGGAAGAAATTAATATTGATCATTGGAACTTTCAAATACATTCATGTTTGAAGGCTGTGAGAATGGTTCCAGAAGTACCTGGCCAATAAGTTCCAAAAAAGTCCCCAAAAAGGTTAAGCTACAGCTATACAGAACAATAATAAGACCTACAATGAGCTACGGGTGCAAAACGTGGATTCTTAATGAAGCAGATGAAGAGAAGCTAGATATATGAGCGATAAATACACTCACAAGGATACTAGGATGTAAAAAAGAGGGAGATTAATGGACGAGAAGAACAAATAAGGAATCTATTTAAAAAAGCGGAAGTAAGCAAAATAATATGATCCAAAAGAATAGACTAGCTGGGTCACATACCTAGAAAGCCAGATTTTGAAGCAAGAATAAAAAATGATGGACACAGAACAAGGAGGAACAAAAAAAAAGGGATACCAAGGAAAAGTTAGTACGCAGAGGTAATGCAAGACATAAAACAGTGACGAATTTAGAACTGCAAAACAAAAGCGAAAAATAGGAATAGAATTTACCAGTAACTTCTGTGGTTAAGGCCTAACAATGATCGAGGAAGGTCAAACCTACCGCTCAGTCAGTCATACTTTGGGTTTTTCTACATCGGTGATTCATTGTATAGTTTAAACAAAATCATTAACATCTAGCTGTTCAGAAATCATTTCATAACGTCAGAGTAAGGGAAATGACTGGCGGAAGGCAGATTAATTGAGTTGGGTTATATTCTTGCGTGCCAGCAAAGGCTGAAAGACTCTAAATAGCTCATAATGTATCAAGATTAACATCTGCTCGAAAGTGCCGATATTAGAGTAATGAGGAGTCATGTTTCATTCAATTAGAGAGAGAGATCGTGTGAATTTTGTGGATGAGAGGAAAATTAGGTGGGGACAGTGAGGAGAACGTTATCATCAAGCCAATTCCATCATAACTATGTTATATGGTGTCAAAGATGGTATAATATGCCATATATTTTGTGTCAGTAAATTTCTAACCCCATATCCAATAACAAATCTGGGATAACCTGGGAAGAAGAATTCAACAAATATATATTGTTTTAACCAGAAGGTTCTTAAAAACTGACAAGGTTAAATGGAAGGCACGATTAATCAAAGACGTATAATTCCAGTCAATTATATGCCAACCCTGCCAGGATCCATAGTACGGCAGGGTCGCCATATTATGATTGGAAGTTAGAGGATTCCAATCCGTAGTAAATATTTACATCAATAAGATATTGACAACGTAATCCAAATCATGAGAAATCTGAACAAACTTTGTTTAATGCACGTTGTAATAATGTATGTTGTTAAATATTTTTTTTTTGTTTTTTGTTCAAAACATAATCTAAAGCGCCATGTACAAGTTCTATTCACGGCGGCAATTTATTTATATTGTTTTTAAAAATATTTAGAGTATGCTGTACCTGTTTTTATTAAGTCAATTTCTAAGGAGGTCTTTCATTCGTTTACGGTAGTTTACGGTAGTGGTTTAGGGTAGTAGAGATTCACAGCATTCTGGATATGATTATAGTGTTTGTGAAAGAGTCTTGGACAAAATTAGTAATCCTATGTCGTAGTGAACACATCGGAGAAGTAAAAAGTGAACGGTGTATTAAAATATATTAGAAAGTTAAGAATCAGGTGTTTAGTATAAATTGAGTAAAATACATATTATATATAAATTCACGAAACCGTTAAAAACTCTTTAATTAAATGAGAAAAACTTTTCAGGATGGATATACTAATTTCAAATCTACAGCAAAATCCGTTTATTATAACGTAATTACACTACGAAGTTTGGTTTTCATATAAGTTCTTCATAAAAAAAGTTGGATATAAAGACTTCATGTACAGTGACATGTCGCTTATTATGACCCATTTTTAATAAATTAAATCCGTTTATAGTGACCGACATGATTCTTTACACCTTCGGTAACGTTCGTTGATTCCCGACGACCTTCGGCACAGGGCTCGTTTTTGTTTTGAATCTCAATCAGTAATTGACACGAAAGGGTCACGCATTGTCTTAAATGATATCATGTGAAAAAAATGTCATCTCAACGCCGTAAAGCATTTACGCTTGAGGAGAAAAGTTCAATAATATGCAGATTAGAAAATGGAGAATCAAACTCATCTGTCGCAAAAGAATTTGACGTGGGTCATTCGACAATCTCAATGATTTGTAAAAACAAGAACCGCATTAAGCAATCGTTCAATTAAAATGTTTTGAAACCGAAGAAGCTTCCAAAATCACGACAAGAAAAAGTTGATCAAGCATTAATTTAGTAGTTTAGAATCACGAGTAACAAAGGAATACCTGTTAGCGCCCCTATGCTACAGGAGATGGCAAATGTTTTTGTCGCGCGTTTGGGTATTCTCAACTTCAATTGTTCTGCCAGCTGGATAATTCGTTTCAAAGTTCGACATAATATTGTGGCGGGAAAAATAGTCGGTGAATCTTCGTCTGTTGATCAAAATTCAACAACGAACTGGTTGACATCTGTGTGGCCGAATCTACGAAGTTAATTTTGTGATGATGAGATATTTGATGCGGATGAAACTGGACTTTAGTACAAATTAATGCCGGACAAAACTTTAAAATTTAAAGGTGAAAATTATAGTAGAGGCAAGTTGTCGAAAGATAGAATAACTGTCATGGTAGCAGCAAATATGAGTGGCACAGAGAAAAAGAAATGGCTCATTATTGGAAAGTTACAAAAACTATGCTAACAATCGTAGAGCTTGAATGACGTCGGAAATCTATAACTCTTGCTTCCTTTCCGCCGAATACAACATCATTACTACAGCCCATGGATCAGGGAATAATCCGATCACTCGAAACGAATTTTAGAAAGAACCTTGGGCTCAAAATGATTAATTGTCTTGATGCTAATGAAAACAACTCTTCTACAAAAATAACGATGCAATTCTGATGGTTAATGATACTTGGAACAAAATGTCACAAAGTACCATTCACAACTGATTCAAACATGTAGGATTTATTGAGAAACACGACGGTTTGCCTGTTCCAATAGCAGAACATGAATTTGATTAAGCAGATGACGTCCCTTTATCTTTGTAGACACGAAACCTAAATTCATATTCTTCAGTAGCACCGGAAATGTGGGAAGATTATGTTGACATCGATAGTGCTCTCCTCACAAAGGAGAAGAATCCATTGAAAATATCGTACAGAACATAAATGCTAAGGAGCAACTCGGAGATTGTTATTATAATAAAATTAGAAAACATAAGCAGACAAAAATCACAGATTACTTATAGCAAAAAATGAAAAATAGTATATACATGTATCGTAAGTATTTATTACGTGCAATTTTAATTTTGCTTTAATATGTATACTATGTTTCTCCATTAAAATACTTAAGTACATACATATTTACTTAAAAGTTTTTTTTTTCACAAAACGCTTTATATGACGTCCGCTTATTATAACGTATTCGTCAATTCCTTTCGATGTCATTATAAACGAATTCTATTGTATATCAACATGAGAAACAAGAGAGCATAGAAATAGAATACTAGATATATCTTCTAGAAGAAAAATATTGATTGCCACATGACTCGCATCGCCAAACTGTTAAAAAATAATTATTTAACCAAAAATAGTTGAAATCAGTACGATTCAAATATCGTGATTTGGTTTGTTTGAACACAAAGTCGACATTTAACGAGCGACGATGAATTCATAGAGAGGGAGAATCTGCTATATATAGTTCATTATTTCTAACTTGTTTACGTACCTCAAACTCTCGGAAAACCAAATAAGTGAAGCTGCTGGATATAAGGCGTCTGTATACACATAGAAAATTGGAAATTCCAACACTTGAAACCTCTCTCCATAAACGTAGCATAAAAGTAGAAAGAAGGCAACAGTTTCTGGAATTACTTGACACGGTGATCACAATTATATATTTGAAAATAATAATTTTCGTATAATAGTGATTCTATATGATCAAGAACAGTACATAGGATTGTGAATAATAGGAGCCCTATACATAAAAAAATCATTAAACATATAAAAAATCGTATTTAGATATTCAAATGACAATGTAACAAAAATCAGAAAACAAAAAATTTTTTATAAACAAAGATCATATATATATATATGCATGTATTTTAAAAATAAAAACCTCGAACCTCTAATATCAAGAGTTTTTAAAAAACATTTTAGAAAAGGTTCTTCCATTTTATATATAACCAGTACAATATTGGAAGGTGTAACAGACAATAACTGAAACTAAAACTTCTCATAGAAGTATAACAGAAAACATTGCTTCCCTTAAAAAGGTCTATTATTGGCCAAATTCAGAGAAATATGTGAAAACTTATGTCAACCTTTGCGATATTTGTCAGAAATCAAAATACGAGAGACACCCAACAAATTAGTATTTACACTCCTATAGGCTATGAACCCTTCGATCATATTTACATAGACAATTTAAAAACACAAAATACTTATTTTTTAACAATCATTGATAGTTTTTCTAAGTTAGTTCAAGCTTATCCCTCAAATACTCAAACGGGCACTGAAATAATAGATAAATTAATAATATACTCCAATCATTATGGCATACCAAGAAAAATAACATGAGATATCGGTACAACATTCAAAAACGAAAATCTACAAAATTTATGTTCCTTACACAATACTGAAATGCACTGTATACCTAGAAATCCCAACTCTAATAGTCCTATCGAAAGATTTCACTCCACCTTTCAGGAAATTATAGTAACCCTGAAAAATAATGATAAAAATGCGAAAATTGTTCAATTAATGAATTACGCCATACTCTCCTATAACAATTCAACCCATACTGCTCTAAAATATACACCGTTCAAATCGTTAGAGGAAAACTTGATTATCGTAACCCTCTCGAATTGAGTGGAGAACAAATTATCTCTAATTAAATGCAAGAACATTCAGATAACATTCAAGCAATATATAAACAAATTCATGATTCTCTAACATCTCAACAAAAGAGTATATTGAATAAACGAAAGATAAATAGAAGCGAAAATATTACTATCGAACCCGATAAACCTTTATACAAAAAGAAATTCTCTCAAAACATCAAAACGTTAAACATGTTAAATCCCTACTCCTATCGAGGAAAACGATAATGTTATAGTCTAAAATAAAAGAAAAATTCATAAAAATAATAATAAAACCGCAATGTTTCCTCTTTCCAGATGACAAAAATCTTTCTCCTACACTTAATGCTTCAAATAGCGACTGCAATTTAAATCAAGGAAATTCAAAACCCAATTTTTCTCGCTTCCCTAAGTCCCACGTACATAACTATTGCTCAACATACATTTCCATACCATATTAATATTAGCAATATAGACGAAGAAACAATATAAAATGAATATGCAAAAGAATATTCGATGTTGACGAAAACAATCAAAACATAACCACCAATAAATTACAACAAATAGATCAACATATGTTCAATGTTTCTCATGCATTTTACTTATCCTTAATTTTAGACAAAATTATAAACATAATAAACAATAATATAGATAACACAATATCTTTTGCTAAAGAAATAATTCCATTTTAAATTCAAACCAATTAAATGATTTGATATTTTCTCTTCAAACAACATACGGCCATGATAGAATAATTAAATTCCAGGAACTATTAAATTATTATATTCTTTTCAGTACGCAAGTTACAATAAAAAGAAGTATTGTATTGTTTTCGATATATATACCAATTATAACGTTTACATTGTATAAAATATACCCTATACCCATCCTGAACCAAACTATTATATTACCTCATCCTTATGTATTACTTAAGGAAAATACGCAATGGTCAGTAACAGAAATATGCCCAGATATAGAAGACATATTCATCTGCAAACAAAATTTGCTATTATTATGAACTCTAACCTCTTTAAGTTATCTCGCTATAAATATTGAATATGTTTAGTCTGTCTGTAAGTTTTATAGATTCCACTTCAACGCCATTGAAGTATCATCTTCAGTTAATTATTATTAATGTAACAATAATGAACCACAAATATATTTATTTAATTTTATAATTATTGTGGTATAAGATAAGAACTAATATATACAGAAGCCTGTGAAACTAATATTTTGTTCATTCAACTGATATTCGTCTAGTACGCCAGTCAGATTGGTGTAACCATTTATAACTTTAAATTCTTAGTTCATTTAATTTGATATTCGTCTAGTACGTTAGATCAGATTAACTATTTGTAACTTTAAATTATTAAATTTCATTTTGCTAAATAAATTGTTTTTAAGAAAGCAAGTTGGTGAATTGAGATATTTGATTATATTATAAGTGTATCTAGCATATGGGAAATACTTTTGAGAGGAAGAAGAAATTGTGAACATCGTTTCAGGTTCAGAAAAGGACTGCACTTGATGATCTTTAGAATTAATTTGTTTCAGTGTTTACTCATTTGATGTTTTTTCAATGGTTCTATAAGTGAGACACATCTGTATTTATGTTATCAAAGTCATATTTCTAAGGCATATACATATTTTTCAAACAGTTCCTTTTTAACATAGAGAGAAATGCATGAGAGAGAGAATGCGGGAGAGAATATGCGTAATGGTATAGAAAATTTCACGGTATCAAATATAAAGCGTATAGAAATGAACTATAAAAATAAATCAAACAAATTAAGTACGTCTGAAGCATCTACTGCATAAAATATGAAAATTTGACACAATATTATAAATGTAATTGAAATAAAAAAATTACCTAATACTTAATAATAACATGTTGTAAGGTTAAATCTTTGGGAAATTAAAAATCTAAGAGATATTTTCCACTGCAGTTAGTTCTAAGACTGAGTAATAATAGTGGAACAATATAGAAAAGTGGTAAAATGAATAATAAAGACTCTCCAATAGAAACGACCTGTCTCATTTTGTAAACTAAAAAGGTTATACAGGCTGTTTCTAAATTCATGCGACAAAATTCAGGAGGTGATTGCTCGAATTAAACTAAGATGGTTCTTTCCTATAACAAAATTTCTTTAAAAGGAGGTGACGGAAATTGAGTTTGTATTTTTTCAATATTTCTATTAGATTTTCAACATTTATTATGAATCGTATTACATTTTACATCTTTACTGTTCTCCACTGAATTTATTAAAAAAAATATAATCTATGGCATTTATTTCTTCTCTCCGCAGTTATGGGTTTTGAGGAAAAAATTGTAAATAAAAAATATGGTTAAATAAATTTGAGTTTTATTTCATGAAACTTCATTTTGAAAAAAAGTTTTGACATGAAATAAAGTTATGGCTGCCAATTTTACTCCTGTATAATGTAACCACCCATGTGGTTAGTCCTTTGCGAGTACACGAAAATTACAGAAGTTCAAGCTTCTAGGTTCACTGAAATTTCAGAAAAAAATAAAAATTCAGTTTTAGTCACCACCTTTTAAAGATGATATCTCAAAAAAGGATGGTAAATAAGACGTACGTAACAAGCATACATAAGTAACGAACACTACAGAACCCTAGAGGTTTAATTCATAACGTAGTAGATATTCAAGCAAAATTTTGAATTTAGCATACACCATGTGTTTTTATAGTTAAACCAAATATGAAATGATTGCTCTTTCCGCAAATTGAAGATAGAAGCTATAGAACCCTAGAGGGATAGCCCATAGCGTAGCTGAAATTCAAACAAGGAAAAGGAAAGGAAAACAAGGTCATTACCACGGAGAAGAAAACAATTTCTGTCCAACTCCTCTGATTGCATAACATGGGAAAGATAATTTTTTGTTAGAATGTCAATGTGTAAAGTCATTTCAGAAAATTTTTTATGTAAAGACATAAAAACTTAACCGGCTTCAGTTGAGTTTTTATTGAGTAATAGTAGTGAGTTGATTATTATCGATTATAACAATAACAAATCTAAGTTGCTGCAAGTGATACTTTATTTGTGAATAAAGTAATCTTTTGTCTAATTTTTAAACCACTCATTTCATTCATGAATATCGGAAAGAGAACTGATCTTCGAAGAACAGTACTACTGATTGAAAATTCGTAGATGTATTTTCCTTAGATCTGAAATTGTCTATTTAGTTAAGACTTGAACAATTCCAAAGGAGTAGCACGAATACTCCACAGTGACGCGGTGATAAGAAGATATCTTCCAAGTCATGTGATACCATCTTTTAGCCGAGCGAGCCAAGTACAACGTATCTTATATCAGATATATTTAATATAAATTATGATTTGAAGTAATTTTCTTCGGAGCGTTTGAACATGATGTAAAGACTACAAGGTGTGCTATAGCGCACCAGCTGGGAAACAGCCAATGAGAATTCGCTCCCAAAACGGCCAATTTGGGAGCGAATTCTCATTGGCACTTAAGAGATGCGCAAACCAGTCGAAAATGAGCCCTCGGGAAGAACACACCTTGCAGTCTTTACATCATGGCGTTTGACTACAATTTTGGCGATTAAGCATCCTCCATTTTCTGTGGTTTAATAGATCAAAGAATAATTTTGGTCCATTATGTTGTTTTCACTAATTCTTTCCACACCTTCACTGGAATGTAAAGTACCTCCATTGTTTTACTCTCAATGAGATTTCAAATTCGTTTGGCACATATTGCATAACAAATAATCATTCTAAAGAGTTATGATTCTTATGAAATTAATCACAAATCCTGGGTATCTGAGTATACCTGTTTAATGCAAATATATAAACACTTGTTCTATCAAATATAGATTACGGATGTATAATATAAGCAGCTGCCAAGAAAATCACCTCAAATCAACTAGGAACTGAACAAAACTAAAAATTAAAAACACAGCAATACAAAATAGCAACAGGAGCAATCTGTTCTATCCAAATGAAACTTCACGTACACTGTCCATCAGTTTATAAATTCTACATTCGACCAACACTAACACATATGCGACATGTTATGTAATTTTTGCAGAACTCCAAATCGGACGCTCAAAATTTCTCTCTAACAAAATTGAAGCTCCCTATCCATGGTCGATCAATATTGTCCTACCGACACTTCACTGTGTAACTTTAATTAGATACTCCTAATACCCTAATTACGAAAGGATTTGCCCCTAGATTTGATGAGTTTCCACAATTTTACTTCGCATATACGGTATACATAAAAACAAAAGAAGTAAAACATCCCCGATAATAATAGATTATCTCAACTTAATCCATATAATTAGCCAGCTTTAACCCACACACCTAAAAGCCCTTCAATTTACAGTGGCATTATCACAGTTACAAGAAATGGATAATTCTATGGAAATACTTCGGGTTTCTTCATATACTGGACTACGAGGAAACGAAGAAGCTGATCACAACGCTCAATAAGCAATGATTAATAAAATAACGATATAAAGTCACTATTAACACCCCAAAATGTGAACTATGCAAGACGCTACTCATTGTAAAACACATCTTCAATATTGGTTTAGGTGCCTGGATCTTTAACAATTTTGCCTTATGCAATATATTTGATCTTGTCTCAGATAGGTGAAGCTTTGATCTTGCTTTGGGTGGCTGGAACTTTAATTGATCTTGCTTAAATTTTTTGTATATGTGAATAATTACCCCTACATAAAATGATTTGAGTTCTACAAGACAATAACTGATGAACACTCCTTTGCTGTGGTAGAATAAATGCGTAATTTTTTGTAATATTTGAACATTAACGATATTTTCACATCCAAATTAATATGCCATAAATAAATTTTATCACATTTTGTTTTCTATGAATCAATTTGTAGTGTAGGCATCAAGAGGATGAGAAAACCATTTGATGAAATGAAATAAAAGAGATATGAAAGTTTCGTTTAAGTTCAAATTATCAACTGGGATCTTGACTGATAATACTTAAAGTGACCACTGAAAATTTCAACAATCGATACAAGACATCCTTAATAACAATACAGAACAAGTACTTGGACAAAATAGTGATATCCAAAAGCCATATAAACATTCAAATGACATTAATATCTCATTAAAAATATTGTTGTTAATTACCCTAGTAGTAGATGCGACCTATTTGCAAAATCAAAAAAATAATTACTTACAATCTCACAGCTAATTCATCATTTGTAATTGAGTGACAACATAAAACAAATAGTAATTAGTTTCTTCATAAAAAGTTATTTGGAATAATCAATAACTCAGTCAAATTGTATTCCATTAGAGGCAGTAGAAGACTATGAAGTTGTCAAAATGAAAAGCTCATCCATCATCTTTCATCTGATAAAAGTTATTACGTTGAACTTCATGTACTACCGTTTCTATCTTGGTATTGATATAAAAATATCATTTCTACGTCCGTTATAATATTCTCGTTTCTTTTCATTCATTTGGATTCACAAAGATTGTCATTTTTTCACGCTTTTGAGTTAAAAAATTGCCATAACGTGTCATTTTTTAAAGCAATTATAAAATTGTTTTATCAAAATAGTGGGCTGTTAACTCTTTCTATCTTATGTCAATTCATTTCTCCGATAAACAGTCACAGGTTTTTTTCTTGACATTCGTTCAAGAAAATCCGTTTTGTGTCTAATCGAAAGGAGTGTACGGAAATGTTTTAATTATCACAGTACCTGAACAAAAACTCATGTTCAACGTCGATTTCTGTTATTGGTGGAATATCTGTCAATAGATGAAACTTGATAAACATTTATAAAAAATATATAAACCAACGACCCACAAATATCAAAACAGATCACTTCTTTTGACAGTATAGACCTAAGTTGTAGGAATCAAAACCTTTTCAAAATTACCTCGCTTATCGCAACCTATTTGAATTTACCTAATCCAAAAAACTACACTGAGCATACATTTCGACGCTCTTCGGCGTCTCTATTAGTGGATTCTGGTGGTGATATGTTTCAACTAAAGAAGCAGGATGGGTGGAAATCCTACACTGTTGCGGAAGGTTACGTAGACGACTCAATAAAAAACAAAAAGGATTCCGCAGTGAAAATTTAAACGGGAACAACTAGTTTGACTGCAAGCAACATTGTAAATGTCCACGATCCTACCAACAATCCAATAAGCACTAATACAACTATAGATGATGTTATTTCTTTGAGTTACTTCAGTTACTGTGAATTTCTTCACGGGCAAATATTTTAGATTTAATAGGTCCATAGCCAACTGATTTATTTATTATACATGCAATAAGTTTCGAGTGTTTACTGATGTCTACGTCGTTATTTACCATTAGGGTGCTTTTCAGTTTTAAATAAGTCGACCAAAGTAATGAAGACTTCCACATTTTGGATTTAGTTTCAAAGTAATCTAGTAACACTCTTTCTGAAGCCGCTCATCCTTTTTTTAGTACACCATTCCATAAAAGAATTATATTCCTTTAAATACTGGTCCTTGGATTTCTCAGGAAGAAGATTCATAGTCAAGATTCAACAACTTTCCTCACTATTACTCTATACTAATAATAATACTACAGTCCTTTTAATTAGACTAAAAACGGAACGAATATCAAGAATATTCTATTGAATTTCTTGTCTTGTTAACTTCATTTGAAGCTGTGATATCCCGTGTACGCCCCGAATGTTTTCTGAAATTCTGTTATCGTTTTCTGATGAGCTCTCAACTACACTGTTGGAGTTTCATCCTCCGTGTTGCTTCATCATCAGATTGTCCGCTCCAGAGTCTGCCAGGAGAGACGCTGATGAGCGTCTGAAACAATTTTCTGTGTATATTTTAACATTAGGTAGACCCGGGTACTGGGCAATCTTTGCTGGTAATTTTCCAATGGTATTTATAGCCATGGAAGGTATGCCATATTTTACATTATTTAATCGCACAAAAAAATCTGTTGTGCCTCACAGCCTGAGGTCTAGTATTTCTAAACTTTCTGAGAAGGTCGACAAGATTTTTATCAGTAATATTTCCAGCAGTAACCACAAATTCGCGAAAGGGCCATTTATTATTTAATAAAGAATTATGAACGTATCGTAAATTAAATCGTACTTCTGTTCTCGGTGGCGCTGGTCCTGGCAAATATTAAGCTTGTTAAACAATATTGCTCTTTTCATAACTACTTATGTAAATAACTATTGTATCTAGGTTACACTACACAGATAATACAACAAAACAGCTTACAAACTTACAGGTAAACTTCTATTGGTAACTATCAACATCAGTGTTTGACATCAGCCTATTACAATTAAACATAGGTAAACACGGTAAATAAATTGTCGAAGTGACAACAGCCCTTCTATTCTAAAACTTTTTGGTTGTCATTTTCAGCATTTATTATGAATCGTATCACATTTAACATCTTTATTGTTCTCTACTCAATTTATTAAAACAATTATTAATTATAGTGCAGCTAATTAATACCTACCGGCGATTTCACATACTTCGACTCAAACACTAGTTGGAGATTCATATCGACTAAATATCATATCTGCTCTATTAGAAGATGCATTGAACAAAATAATCTTATTCATTTTTCAATTTTATCTAACAAATGCTCGTGGAACGGTTCGTAATAAAGAATAAAAATGTACATTAGAAATAAGTATTATATCATTATTTTATTCGTAATAAGAGTGAATTTAATTGAGATTAACACTAAAAATTTGAAGAGGAGGAGAAAATAGGTATTATCCTTAGTTTCCAATGTGTGGCAACATTTTTGAAGACAAATCAAATTCAAATTTTAATCTTTACATGAAAAATTCTTTATTAAACGAATATTGAGCTCTGGAACTTATTTTCATATTTCCTTATTCCCTATAATATCTTCCTCCTTGATAGGC
Organism: Diorhabda carinulata; assembly: GCF_026250575.1. Classification (NCBI taxonomy): domain Eukaryota; kingdom Metazoa; phylum Arthropoda; class Insecta; order Coleoptera; family Chrysomelidae; genus Diorhabda; species Diorhabda carinulata. The sequence continues at coordinate 10,946,353 of NC_079461.1, forward strand.
AGCATTTTACATGATTGCTCCTCTGTTTCATTTTAATATCGAACTTATCGATTCCTATAACTTCGGTTTAACTTATATTAGTTTCAGTTTGGAAATTTTCTTCCTAACTATTGCATAAAGTTCTTCCTAACTTTCGAATACCGGTGTGGGCTGTTTTACTACACAGTAGCGTTCCTTCTAAAGACTTGATCGTAAGTATTCGAGCTCTTAGATTAAATTACGATTATATTGTTCCATATTTCAGTTTCCTATATCTTGAGTAATTTAGTGAAATAATTAAATTTGTCTTTTTAGACTAAACAATGATAGAATCTTAATCAATAATGGATGTCAAAATAGGAAGTAAATAGACGTTTTTGAGAGATTTGATGGAGTATTATTAATATTTGTTATGTATGTTCTGACTAGTCTTGCTTCCCTCTCCTACAGTCTTATTTTTTGTTGATTGTATGATTGAAGTCAAGATTAGCCAACAAAAATGTCTAAGTGCTCATGATAGTAGGTCCAGCAATTTGTGTTGCAATAGTAACTACATTTTGTATTAAATCGTAATTTACGAGGTCTGGTTATTAAATAACGAGACTGCCCTAGACGGGTGCGGTAAAAAACGAGTATCTATCTAAAGTTGACTATGCACATCCCAAAACACGTTTCCATCACTGTTATAGTATTTATGCAGTAGCACACGAGGAATTACACATGACGAAAGTCTGTGCGAAGTTGGTGCCAAAAAATCTAACTCCTTGAAAGGTTAGAAAAAGATATGCTTTGAAAGGGACCCGATATGAGTCGATGGAAGCGGTAAGGCAAAAAATGGCAGAGCTCCTAAACGTCATCACCTAAGAACACTTCCAGCACTGCTTCGATCAATAGAAAAAAACATATAGAAGGGTGTGTGGCGAGGAGAGGGGGGATATTTTGACTGTATAATAATTTTTTTTTCGTAACCAGTTTCGTTATTTAATAGCCAGACCTCGTATTACTAGGAAATAGCTTCACGATCGATCTTTGAACCCTATTTAAACACAGGAATGTGATCGAAAACAGTTTTCGAGATTTCGAGCTTTCGAGATTATGTGATGAGCAAAAATTCACAATACAAACTTAACGGATACCACTCGAGCAAGCGAGCACTCGATTGTTATTTTTTACTCGCAATTTGACGTAATCGTTAAAATACATTTCGAAGCTTTGTGACATGACTGAAAATACGTATTTAGAGATGTTTGGATTCACTGACCAAAATTTTTTGATCTCGTTGTTGTTCTTTTTGTACATATTTATCATTTTCTTATACATCTATAGTATGAGAAAGATATGTATATATTGATATGATATATAAAGTTAGATGTTTCCTGATTTTTGGCTACTCAACTCTGTGTAAGGGAAATTGTTCGTTTAAAAATAGTCCTTAAAGCAAAAACATGATATTTACAATTTATGAAACATAAAAACACGAGGATGGTCCCAGAAGTACCTAGCCTCACCTAGAGATAGCGGTAGTTGCTTGAAAAATACCACCAAGTTTGAATACTTCACGTTATTTGGTATTTTTTCGGCAACAGTAGAATAATGGATAGCAGAATTTGAACGAGTAGAATAATGGATAGCAGAGTACGACCTGCGACTACCAGCATCGCAGGGGCTGATCAAATGAGGTGACGACTCCAGAAATGTTGATCCACAAAGCGTGATTGAATATTTTTGAAACAGTGCAAAACAGCATTTTGAAGATGTTTTCATCGATTTTTTATCAATATTTTACGGAATAAAGCCAAATTTTTGCGCCATTTCATAACAATCGAAGAAACGTAGATCAATCATTTCACACCCGAAACAAAAAAACAATCAATACTAAAAAGGGAGAACTGGATCAAAAAAGGCAAAGACCGTTCCATCTGTATGCAATGGCATGACGTCGATTTTTTGGGATCCGCGTGTAATAATTCTCATTGAATATTTTGAAAAAGAAAAACTATCAACGGCGAGTATCATGCGAACTTATTGCAACGTTTGAGTGAAGAAATGTAGCAAAACGGACGCATTTGGCCAAGAAGAAAGCGTTATTTCATCAAGACAATTCCCCCACATATCTGTATTGCAATGGCCGAAATTGATGAATTAAAATTTAAACTGCTACCTCATGCACCATATTCGCCAGATTTCGCCCACTATTTTCTGTTCCCATACTTGAGAAAATGGCTCGATGGTCAAATATTTTCCAACAACGAAGAGGTGATGTTGGCAGTTATTGGATATTTTGAGGAGCTTGACGATTCTCATCATATCGAAATCAAAAAGGTATCGAATTCATTGTATAATGGAAAATTTTATGGAGCTAAAAAATTACATAGAGAAATAAATTTATTCATTTGCAACATTTTTGTGTTTTCTTTGTTTGGCCGGGTACTTCTGAAACCATCCTCGTAGATAGTGAAATTTAATCAGCTTTACTTGCAATTTAGTGGAAAATCCGAAGATGGAGGTCATCGTATTATCATCCAATACATATGAGAATGGGTATGAATTTTTGTAATTTTTGGGATGAAAACAAAAGCAACTTTAGTTAGAACTAGCATAATTTAATCAAAATATTTATTCATCATAATTATTACTTTTTTCTTCCATCATTCTGAATATCGATACCTATAAATAATGGAATTAGTTTGATTCGTATTCTAATAAGACCACTGGAGTCACTCTTGAACCCTTTATATACACTTTTTAACATCCAACAACCAACTAAGTTATCATAATTTCACAATATTACCCTGATAAAAAAAGGTTTTTTGATACCTCCCGTATATCCCCGACTCCACCTGTTTCCCGCGGCACAACCTCTTCTTCCGGCCCCTGGCCTTTTCGTAAATCGAAACATTCAATTATTATCACGCCACATCTCCGAAATTGTAGGAATGTACCTGAAGAGAAACTCAAATTTGCAAGAGTCACATACCAATACCAAAATGAATTGTGTCGAGCAATGCGCGAAGATCGAATAATTTCGAGAAAAAAAAGATATTTGCGTTAAAAAGAGTCCAGCTCTACACAAATTCACATAAATTAGAAAAATACATAAGGGTAACCTATGGTCTTACATAACATAGTGAAGAGATGCTCTCATACGATTGAACGTGGTAAATGTAGTATACACACGATTCTGTAGGAACAGCAGTCACAATTAGTACTAAACACGAATATGTAAAAACTCATGATATTACTGTGAAAGATCGACGTAAATAAATAGTCGAAGGTAGTGGTCTCTCTATATGGTATATAATATTCTTAGGTAGTGACCAAATGAAGATGAAACGCTTGTCTCTAAGATGAGTATAGCTCTTCCAATATCAATTGCAGATTATAAAAACACTTGCCGACAATTTTGTTTAATCTACTATAGACGTAGATACCTCATTTTATAAATTTATCATTCATATAATTACTTTTTTAAAAATATGTATATCTTATGCGTGAAAGTATTCGTTAAATGGCAATCGAATCATCATGCATTATAAGACATTATACACCGTTGTTTAGACAGATGAACTTAATTATAGTGCTACTTGGAACTTGAAAAAAAAACATTATTATACTTCGTTAATTTACTACAACTGAATAATAAATTATATAACGGAAATAGAGGAGTAACATGTACCTGCTTGTAAGGGAGATTGGTTTAAACAGAGTAACAGACGTGAACTGAGCAGTTTTTGTACCCCATTCGTTTTTTTCTGCAAAACGAAATTTCAAAGCAAAATCATGAAGAAAAATTAATTTTCTTTGCAAATGATCAAAATAAAAAAACATTTCAATTCCAAAGTATCTTTATAAATAATAAAGGTAGTCAGAACTAGAGTCATCATTTGATTGAATTATGAAGGGTTGTAAAGAGGGTGATACCACATACTTATCTCCTTTTTTGATAACATGTCCACCACAGTTTTATCAAAGCTCTTGGCAGTCTGCTGCTAGAGTAGGGAGGTAGTCTGAGAAGAGTATAACCCTGTTCTTTGCACAGTTCCTCAATATAATAAATTTTCGCCAGCATCACACCTTTAATAATAGTAAGCAATTCTTTGTTTGTTGGGCCTCTTCTACGTTGGCTGACAGGAATAGGAATATTTTTTTAAGACTTGAATGCTAAAATTTGAGCTGTTACTACTACTATTTAGTATCTTGAGGAGTTGCCGCGGGTGATAGGATGCCGCGGGTGATAGAATGCGTTGTCCATAACGATTACTGTCTAGGGTGGAATGTTAGATAAAAGCTGTTAAACCAATGTTAACAGATGCACACAAACAAACTTGAATCGAGGTTGAAAAGATGAAGAAAAGCTTATTGTAAAACTAGTAGTAATGCTTAATGTGGAAATAATGTGGAAACATCAAAGTTCATCACCACAGATAAAGTGATAAGCAGCCTTTAACAGGGAAGATTATGTTAACAGAAATTTCAGTATTTTAACTGCAACAAGGTGCTTATTATGTAAGATATATAAGAAAAGCCTTAAATCGGTTTCACAAGAAACGTAACAAAATGGAATAATTGAGTATTTTATCAGTCGATCTTTATACCTGATATTCAATCGAAATTCACTTTGTCACAAACTTCTACATACTATGGCGAATTTAGTTAAAATGTAAACAATATCGAAGTTATTGGAATATTTTAGCGGTTTTCGTTGTATTTGCGAAAATGGAAGTACGAGAAATATTGTTTTAATTTGAAATTTTACGGGTTAGATCCTTGCGCGGAAATGAAATTATGTCGCATCTGTCCACCGAATATGGACAACAATTCAAAATTAAACTACAGCATATCCTAATAACAAAACATCAATTTGAGCCAGCGCTGATAACAGTTGAAATTTTGTCAAAAAATTTTGAATCAATCGTTTGAAATGTTTATGAAACTTCAAATTCTTGTTGTTATTCCAACGAAAAATATTTGGATTGTAGATGATTTCGTGATAAAATACAGCGTTCGAAATTGTCGATGAAAAGTGTGATTATCGAACTGATATTTTATGAATATTCATCTTATCATTCAATTGTGACGAGAAAATGTTTTCTGAATTGTGAATATATCATTGTTCAGTACAGAGGCTTGGAAAATTTTGAAAAAGTATATTATTTTTAACGAAAGTTAATACAACTTAATTTAAAAAAAAAAAATTGTGTTTAATACCGCTCGAGATCTGTTTCAAATAGATACTACTTGCATCAGTACCGATTGTGTATGAGAGCAGTCGACCTGTTTGATAAAACGCTACTGGCTACAGTGAGTTATCTCCATTTTGGGGACAGAGTTGATTCGGTGCCCTTGCAAGTACTAGTTATTTTGACTGTTGAAATCTGGTGCTTAACAACATCGAGGTAAAAAATTCAGATTGCATATCAGTCATTCTCAAGGTGTTGGATAGGAGTAATGCATCTAAAATTGCTCTTTTTATTGGAGAATATGATACATCAAATTTGTTTGTGGCACTTGTTTGGATCGAGAGAAGTTTCTTCTTCACACTTGTATTTTTCATGTCTGATACAGTTATTGTTGTATGTTGCATATATATGTGAAATTTGATTACTGTGTATTTTAGAGGATTGCTTGGTATTTTTTTTTTGGTAAATTGTGTTTCTTAGAAATTGTTTTTAAATACAAATTACATACTGATGAAATGAGAAATATGAATAATATTTTTCGATCTTACCGACATAATAAAAAAATCAACTGATTATTTAACTAAATAATCACATTGGTTCAATATTAAATTAGGAACAAATACTTAATTTTTATAGTTTATCAATCAATTGCGTATATATCACTATATAACAGAAACAAATACACTGGAGCCTTTAGTAAATTTTGGAAAGTGGGAACTCTTTATTAAACTATAAATCCAAGCTTTCGGGAAGTGTTTTACCATCATCAGGGAAACTACAATATAAGTGGAGAGATAAGTGAAAAATTTCAAACCATGTATATAACATGTGTATTTAAGCAAATATTTTAAAAGTTGATTAATTCAATTTGAGGATGAATTTCATAGGTGTTTCCATAACGAAGGAAGCTATGATTGAAGTGTTTTTATAATTTTGTTCCAAATTCATGAATACGTAAATATATAGTTACTTTTCCATCAACTTTTAAAGTAGTTTAACTCTAGAAAATGTCACATATAACATGCCATGCATGACTTGACTCAACACCAATAGTCCCAGAGCTGGCTACAAAAAATAGGGTCGATAAGGTGCGCGCCATTTCAGCTTGTAAACTGGCGGCTCCCACTTAATACATCACCGAACGCCACTTCTTAAGGTCAGCACAGGTCGGATATGAAAATGCCAGCCGGTTTTCCCGAACGAAAAAATTGGCTGAAAAACCTCATAACGGGCGCGCGTGAAACCTTTAGTAACGTGGGGTTCAAACCTCAAATAAGAGCGGTGTAATAGCGCAAGAAGTTTTGCAGGCCGGAAAACCCTCGTAAGAAGTGATCGAAAGTGTCGGAAAACTCATCTGAAAAACCTCATAACGTGCGCGCGCGAAACCTTTTGTAACGTGCGGCTTAAGCCTCAAATAAGAGCGGTGTAATAGTGCAAGAAGTTTTGCAGGCCGGAAAACCCTCGTAAGAAGTGATCGAACTTTATCAAAAAGTATAACCATTCCCAGAAGTTTTAAAAAAAATTTGATCAAAATCACTTGATAATTGGCGCAGTAAATGAATTAAAAAAAAAAATTTTTTGCGTTGTTGGCGGCGGCTCGAGTAGGTGGAAAATGAGTAAGCGCTATAAAATCACGCGCGCGATAAAAAATGATTATATTTCAGCGAGTTTTCATCGTATCTTGATGATTTTTTTTTAATTTCGGGTAGCTCAAACAGGTATTTTGAATGCAGACATCAAAAATAATTTTCCATTAAGCCGAATACGAAAAATTTTCATTTCAAATATACGCCGATTTTCTTCAATTTTTTTCGGGGGTTTTCCGGCCCGCAAAACTTCTTGCGCTATCACACCGCTCTTAGTTGAGACCCCAAAAACCTAATAAAAAAGTTTCGCGCGCGCACGTTATGAGGTTTTTCAGATGAGTTTTCCGACACTTTCGATCACTTCTTACGAGGGTTTTCCGGCCTGCAGAACTTCTTGCGCTATTACACCGCTCTTATTTGAGGTTTGAACCCCACGTTACTAAAGGTTTCACGCGCGCCCGTTATGAGGTTTTTCAGCCAATTTTTTCGTTCGGGAAAACCGGCTGGCATTTTCATATCCGACCTGTGCTGACCATAAGAAGTGGCGTTCGGTGATGTATTAAGTGGGAGTCGCCAGTTTACAAGCTGAAATGGCGCGCACCTTATCGACCCTGTTTTTTGTAGCCAGCTCTGGGACTACAACAGATTCGAAAAATTGTTGTTTGCATTGTGATTCTGATACGTCTAAATTACACAACAATATTAGTAACAATTTTTTTTTTTTAATTTTAGTTCGTGTGGTGGCATTTTGATAATATTGAGAACTTTTGTTTCAAATTCAACTACTCCTTTAGGTCGGTCTTTCATCCAGTCATGACTATAGGAGATTTTGTAATCTTCAGGAAGTTTGGGAACTATATTATCATTAATTTTTTCAATATCTTTGTTAAGATGCGCGCGTATTGCTCTATCTTCCAACCCCTAATAATTTTGATTGGCTAAGCAGTTATGAAATATTTCATCAATAAGATCACTGCTTGAAATGATATTCTGTGGCAATTCAATCTTTTCCATAGTATTATGGCAAGTTCGCCATGCCTATTTTTAATAAATAATTAGCAAATTGTCGCTGCTCTATATCAACGTGAATATTTCCTTCTAGTTTGAATGTCTTAATAATGGACAATAAAGAGTTTCAAAGAAAAATATAATAACTTAGTTTAATTCTTACGTAGCGGTACAGGCAGACATTGGCTTTCACTTTTCCACCGAAAGGGATATCCGAATTTCCAATGGATCATATTTCTATATTATTGGAAAGTACAGACTCACAATTTACATACTTACTTATAATACTAAGAAAATTCATACAGGTTGAGAAATTTCTCAGGCTTTTGATGACTTGTATAATGATTTATATTGATATAAATACAAAATAGAGTACGTATTCTATTGCTCCGTGTTTTGGTTTCTAAGACATTTTATGTGGCATTACAAGACCAAATAGTATTGTATGAGGTACCTCAATTAATTAAAAATCAACTTATGCGAAATGATCTTCACAACAAAACCGATTACATGTACCTACTTGAAAGAAATTTGTTTATCTTATTGTCTCTCGTCATCAGTTTTTCAAGGTTCCCAAAATTGAAAATTGTATTCTTATCAGGGCAAAACAAAATCTTGACCAAAATATTCGTCAATTTATCAATACACACAAAGACATGATGATGTTGCTATCAATTGATAAGAGAGAGAGAGAGAGGAGGAGTAAATACGTGTCTTGAATTGGTTTGAACTGGCAAACTATTCAGCAGCAATTATATAATCTTCACTGCTAGGTTATCTCCAGTTACCGGAACCACTACGAATGTTAGTGCGAACAAAATAAATAAACAAACATTCAGTTTTCAGTCGTTATTTTGTATGTATTTTTAATTATCGTAACTACTCACGGTTTCATAAGTTATAAGTAATAAACGTTTTTTAAAACAGGGATCTTTTGATAAAATTAAATAAGAGGCTAAACGGTATAATGATGATGGTGATTATCTTCGATAATTTTATAAAATCTCAATTGGCTGTTAGTATCAGAACTCCATTACAAAAGTATAACAAATTATTGTCGAGCATACCAGATGCATAGTGTTACCTAATGTATACGGATAGATCAATTAGCATTGTACTGGTGGTGGAATTACTACAAGTGAAATGCCATTCAACAGTTGCAATAAAAATCAATCGCAACGATATACCTGAACCCATAAATAAACCAAAATTCGGTGAAAATAGATCAATCGCTAATAAAAACTGATGGTTAATAACAATATTTGGAAAAACCATAAATTTTTGTTAACTATACGACTCCAATGCACAGTTGTTCGCGCTGATCAATATGCGTCATTATACTGTTTCCCAAGAAAATCTTGGGCGGAGGAGAATTTCGCGAAGATCGATCTTCCACTTCAACTCATGTATCAAAACTGGGAAAAAACTACACATGTTGCGAAAAGGCTAGTGTGTTCTAATAGACAGGAAACCACGAAGGAATATGGGTAATTGTTTCGAAAGATATCACAATTTAAGAAATTTTAAGTCATAAAATTTATATATTCATAATTGGAATTAAAATATGTCTCTACATAAAATAGCCAATACCTGACTGTTTTATTCCATTGCAACGATTCCACTCTCCTTCTACATCACAGGTATATATTTGTAATAATAAAGTGCTGGAGTGCGAAGGGTTAATTCTTATGAGCAGCGTTATTGGTAGGTTACTGCTAAATAAATATCATGGAAGAATTAATCCACAAAAAAGTGATAAAAATCAGACCATTCGTATTATTATAGTCTATTATACTAGATGTCCTCTCCATTATATATTTTCTACTAACTTTGATCGTTACGTTCGATTGGAATAATTGTTTTATCATGTGTTGTATTGAAGTTTTTGAGAACGCGACATTAATTTGAATTTCTAAAAATAATGAAAACATGGAGGTGTGATCATTTTGAATTATCTTTGAATAAGAGGTATACCATTTTCCTACATAATAGTAGTATCCTACGTTTAAGTAACCAACCGTAAACATTTTAGAATACCAATAATAACGCAAGCGGAAATGAGATTTTCCATTCTAGATATTATCAAATGTCAACGGAGTAAAAAATAAATAGTCTCATATGTTTTACGACGTTAGTCAAGCAAACATGTTTCCATTTATAAATTAAACTCTATCACAGCATTCAAACGGAGTAAGATAAGCGTCTTAGTATGCAATTTTATAACCACAAAACGCAGCTTTTGTCTCTTTTATCTAAAGAGTTTCACATCCTCACACAACCATTATAATCCACTGTTGTTCTTACAAAAACTCTAATTCCAGTTTATCAAATGTATGATAACCTAAATACCAATACTGTTGATATAAAGTAAAAAATCTGAATTAATTGCACCAATAAACAACAGATAATGTAAAACAAGAAACTATGAAAAAATACTTTGATGACTTACGACGTTAACACATGATACAATGTGTTTTATTTTTTCTAAAAATTAACATAAGAACTTTTATGGTAAAAATGCTGACGTGACTATAACTATCGTGCTCGTAACACATAAATAATGTAACCAGTCACACCATTTGAGTTCCCGCTAAATAAATTCAAACGATAAACGAAAGCATGGTTAATGTATCACTAAATTCATTTTAAAAATTCACGAACTACCCCTATTGTGAATGACCGATGATTAGTGTACCTACTTCGTGATAAAACTAGAAAAATGGAAACTAATTTGTTTAGATATTATACCAAATAAAAAAGTTGGGATAGAGTCATTAATAATAAAAAAAACGGAAAAGTCTTTAATTAGTTCAGAAATATCTAACTAACTCTAAAATTTGATTCAATTTAAATAATCCATGCTGGATAGATGTTATATGATAGTTTTTTAATTCAAGATGTTTCATATGTTTGCGTGGTTTCCACTGGTATATTACTGATAACTGTTCGGAAACAAATCCGAATTACGTTTATTGTTTTAAGAAAACAGATGAGTTCATCGGGTCGTAGTCATATGTTATGATCCTTTCTACTATGGTACACCGGTGGGTAAATGCAATCAGCTTACGGGTTGTTTCATTTGTCTACGACTTTTGAACTTCTAAAGATACTCATTTTCCTGATGCTATTAATTCCAATGAGCAGCGTTAGTATAAAAATAATCTATTAGTGTTGAAATTTAGTACAAAATTCGTGTGAGGGTGAAAATTATTGACATTTGCAATTATTAAACCTAAAAAATCTTACAAATATCATGAGAAAAAGATAGATAAAAACTATCGCATGAAAATAACTAAACAAAATTTCGTGTATATTATGTTTTAAATTTGAAATTTCTACCAAAATAGAACGCAACGTACCAAAACTCCAAATCTCGTTCTGGGTTAGGATCGGCAATCTACCTGAACCCGGGTTATGATTTCCAAAAAGTTCTATAGTGTCTTGACGTGAAAACTGTATCGTAATAATCAGCTTGTTACGTTTTCTATCAAATCTCTCTCCAATTTTGATAATTCCATTTTATTGTATCTCACTTTTTTGTGAGGGAAGCAAAAAAACTTTCAAGAAAACACTATCCAGTTAATATTAACTGGTAGTATTGAATTCCTACCCACTAAAAAACTCCTGACATTATAAGTACTACTTAGCTTGTTCCTTTACCTCCTGTGCCTACTGGAATAGTTTGTCGTTAGCATCCGAAAATAGGCTTCTTTTGATAACGTGACAATCGAATTAAGCGTGCTTAGCAAATTCATCATTACCTGGGCTGTACACGCAATCTGGGACGTTTCGGATCCTCATACGATGGAAATAGACATGAAACAGTTTGTGTTCAGTAAGAAACTGTGTACGATAGTATATATTCTAACTCTCTATGTTCTCCATAGACTCAGTCATTCACTATATGTTTAAATCCAACGATGCAGTTTAGCAAAATTTCGATGTCCTTATTAGAGCACAAATATCTGATAGTGTTTTTATTCGTTTTTGGGTTCTGATATTTATAAAAAGTTTAACGGCCAGCCGAGCATTAGAGATACGCCTATTCTTAACGCCCTAAAGGTCGATTGAAATCTCACCAGAAATCAACAGCACTGTGGCCACAAATATTAACTTAGTACAGTTTATTTTCAGCCCACATATAGGGTATACAGAAGAATGTCGTTCTCGATTTCACTCATATTTAAATCATCTCTCTTTTCCATTCAGACGGGTACATTGAGGTTATATTCGATTGAAATATATTTGATGAACGAATTCACTAGACTATGAGGAATTAGGAAATAAATAATAGCTCATTATATTGTTTCTTTTAATTTCTAGTTATCAGTTAATCTTAACTATGTTTAACGAAAAAGGAATGTTTGGGAAATTGGCATTCCATGCAGGTTATACACTAAATTTTTCACGGCTTTAATAGATAATAGCAAAATCATATCAAAATAACATAAACTTCAAATTTATGTCATCCAAAATTGAATTGAATAACAAAGAAACGGTATTTTTGTTCTATTTAGAAGGTTTATAACAAATACAATTATTGACAATATTGACGGTAACATTAGGTATTTCATTTAATTGTCTTGTTTGAGATACTGCCTAAAGTGATTGAAAATGGTTCTATATTAATATTCTTTTAACTTAATTTTGTAACAGTATTAAGAAAGCCAATCTCGAAATCTGTAAAAGCCACTGTCCATTCAGCTATATTAGGGACAAGTAAGCTTTGTCTAGGACCATATTATACGTACTTTTCGATTTGTTATTTTGATATACACTGTATAATTTAGTCGAAATGGAGAATGGAATATCCAAAAAATATGGAATCGAATCACTCTCAGCGTTACTTTTATGGTCCACCGTCAGACAATTGATCTTTTTCTTTGCGCGCATTCTGAATAAACATAGATTGTGTTGTTAAGATATTTATGGGAAAAAAGTAGAAATTTCTCGATCTGTGTTGAATAATTTAAGCATCATTTTTACACATAATTCCCTATTGTTCTCGAGAAAGTTTCCCTCTACATAGCAATTTGTTACTTACATACATTTTGTTTTTTACACCAGATCTTCATAATTCACTAAGAAAAGGTAAAATATGCGTTCAGATTAATGTAAGAAGTATATTTATCTCTGTAAAAATATGGTAAAATGCCTTCTGAATGCATTCGGAATGAAATTTGCTACATAAATCTAGATAAAATCTCACAAAACTACGTTCACAATGAAATATACGAGAATATTAGATAAAAAGTATATATGCTTGATACATTCTGTAATCTAGAGATATTTTATAAACTTACTTTCAAATAATTAGGGTGATTTTAAGGAAAAACTTCGTACCTATGTTTTATTCTTTTCGAATCAAATGATGTATTGTATTTTTAAAATTTAATTTTTTCATAGTTTATGAAGCGGGAAATATCTGCGCAGTTGTCAAATTGAATCACTCTTGCCGAAAATAATGACAAGAATTTGTTTAACTGTAGCATGATATTTTTTTTTTAGTGAATATTGAAAAATCGACCGACTTAAAGATTTCTATCGAATATCGAAAGTAGTAGTAGAAAAGTTCTAGACTTTGCCTGAAATATTAAAGAAATATTCCTTACGTTTCCTGAACCTCTTTGTACAGAGTATTTGATGGGTCTTTTCAATAACTTATAATTTTATATAATTTATAAATAAATAGATGTTACAAAGTTTTCATTTTTCGTTTGGTTTTAGTAATGTATATATAATAATATCATTTGACTTATCATCGTTGAAAACGAGTAATCAGTAACAGTAGTGATTGCAGAAAAATTAACATGCAGTTTTACACTTCTTGAAAACTCGCGAATAGTACCACTATTCTCTCGCTTCAAATAAATGTAACTTTTATTATTTTCAAAACAATATGATATATTGGTTACTCCATTACCCCTATATATGTATAGCAGATATTAAAGAAATAATTTTTGCAGTGCGGAATCGAACATTCCAAATCTGGTATTCTATAGCTTCATTATGATGTAATTTGTCGTGCGAAAAATCTGACAATAAAGAAAGATCGAAACAAGCAATTTCTTCTGTACTCCACTCACGCGCCCGATTTGTCAATTCTATATAACCAGCGAAATTGAACTTATTATTTCTGTCTTCTTTATCGGTTCCATATCCTTGTTTCCGGCTGCGAATTGGTTGTAAATTTTCAATAGGAATAAAAAGCGGACGAGTAACATTTCCGACTATCATCATTGCATTAACAAACTAATTAACATAAAGTTGTACTTAAAAGGAGATGACACTTCCAAAAGGTGAATTTAAATATGGTGTGTATTGATTAAATGGGAAACACTTTTCGTGAATTTTGGATTTCAAGAATTTCTCTTTCTATAAGCCATTTCTATAATTTCTGAAATATATCATCTAGTAAAAAGTTGTTCCAGGTTTCCTGCAGTTTTCCTGTAACCTGAAGAACCGGTTCTCCCGCCAAATTTTCTACGACAGGAAATAATACAGCGGCAGTTGTACAAGCATTACTTAGAACAGGAAATAAATCTATTTTATCTTCAAAAAAGTTGTTGGTTCGCAGAGTTATTTGCTTGCTTCCAGTATTTCAGTTGATACTGTTTATCCCATGCTCGATCTATTTCCACTCTCTGGATTATGTTAGTTACGTAAATTCAGCGTTATCTCGCCTTTTACGTTGTTCATATCTCTTTGATAATTTTCCGTTCAACGTCAAGCCATATATCGCCACTAAACTAAGAAGATCTAACTTCCATTCTGATTATCTCTATTTATATCGTGGAACATATATTTTGAGGCGTTTTTGATTCCTCAATGCATCTTTCAATTCTCTAGTGAAAAGCTTTGGTAATATTATATGGCCTTAGCTATGGTCCAGTCATCATTGAACTTGAGCTATATGGTCGTTTCTTTTATATTTTGATTAGGTTTTTTTTGTTTCTTGATGATTAGATAAGATAATCTTCCATCATTATATCTATTGAATAAAGCAATATTAGCTTCAACAGAATGGTTATTTCGAAGGCTTTTCAGCTGTTCCTCCTTTCGAAATTTTCACAGTTTTTCATATCACTAAGCCTCATCTGGAGTTATCCTGGGATATCCGAAGTCTACATCTTTTCTTTCATCAGGTATACTGCTTCGGTATACATTCTTACAGAATCATTGCAAATTGGAAAGTATTCTAACTTTACTGTAAATTGAGAGAAACTCTGAATTCAATTTAATGAAAGTACCATCAATTTGAAAATTATATTGGAAATTTTATCCAAAACAATTTTTGTGGTATGTATCGTAGGGCGAACTGATTATTTGAGTAAAATTTCATGTTTTTTCATAGATTATAATCATGTGGTGGACAATAGTGTTATAAGTTTTGAGCAAACGTGACAATTATTATGAAATGAATGAAAATATTTAACTCTATATTTGAAAACACTTTCGAATTGGTAACGCTCTTAACATTATAAATTCCAACAAAACGTTCCTTTTTTAAAACACCATCGGCTAAATCAGGACTTTCTTCCATTATTTTCACATTCACATGGTTTAAGAATTCTGCTCCTTAATTTGTATCGTGTTCAGGGTTAGCATCAGAAATATGGAGTCAGTTATGTTGATAAATATTTTCAGATAGAGGGTTCCCCATATTTCTAGCTCAATATATTTTCACGTATAACCCAATATAACTTTTGTATTAACATAATAATGCATAAAAATTATTGTATGATGTGAAATATTGAAGGCAACAGAAGAAAGACTTATAGGTGTTTGCATCCACGTTTGGAAGAATCCAGACCAATCTGATTTTAGCTTTTTAGACAAGTTACATATTCCAAATAAGGGTGAAAAACGGCTTCGTTTATTTATACTATTGTAGAAGCGATAATTTTCCAATTAAAAAATCCTTGGTTCAGCAGTTCAACTCATATGAGTGCCAGTGTCAAAGCAATAAGTGTTGACTTTTATAACCGTGTATACATTTCATTTGGATTTTAGAATATAGAAAATTTGTCAAAAGAACCAATTATTGCTTTTTTAGAAGATAGAGAACAGCTTCTTGCAGTGCTAAAACAAGAAGGTTTTTCGGTATGCGAAGCTAAAGACATTTCTACTTGAGTCTCTGACTTCGTAATAAAGCCGTTTAAATGGAACTTGTGCTGTAGGGATCAGAGTTTACAAATAGAAGTCTTATTTGTCTTTATGTTCGAAAAACTATATTTGAAACCACAATACGCAAACAAGTATGTGTGGTACTTTTAGAATTTTTCATGTTTAGCAATATCTGCTGGTATTAGAGACGTTAACAACAAAATTAAGATCGCAATTATAGATTATTTGAAAAGAGGCAAAAGATCAGATGTGGCAAATGTTACGTTTAATCCAAGTAGTAAGTAACTTTCACAAAAGTTTCTTGATGAGTTGCTTTATGTTTATTATTGTTTTTGTTGTTATGTAAATTACTTTTTCTAAATAAAAGGTTACAATTGCAAATTCTATATAATTTAGAGATAGACGGCAGTTTTTATGAAAAAGATGTAATTTCGAATTTTGAACTTGATCTATTTGAGTGTTTAACTTTAATCCAATTGCTCCTATATCATTTCAAGAATTATGAGATATAAAGTTCCGATATTGGTTTTTATTTTAATAAATAATGGTGAAGACTGTTGGAAATGGAAGGGTTCGTATATTGAAAAAACAAAATCTTTGATATAATATCACCAACGAATTGTGACGCAATGCTGGATTATCTCTAAAAATACATATTAAAGTAGCAAGTAGGTAACTACTGACGCATTAGACAGAAAGTTAAAAGAAGCTAAGTTTTAAGTGACCTACTCTTATCTTGAGATTTGTATATGCTTATCTTCATAAGATTTATTATGGTGCTTCTTATTAAAATTATCAGTTTTTTAATTTGTTTCACCTTTTCTTGTTAGAAACACTGATCCGGAATCTTGGAAAGTTATAAAATTTGATTAACTCTGCTTATGACAATCCTTGTTAGTTTCTTTTAAAGAGTTAACAAGAAAATTGTTCCCAGTTCTCGATGCTGAGAAATAACAAAATTATCAAAGATACAAGCAAACGAAAACAAATTTCTGAAAAATGCACTGGATAAGAAGTAATTTCTGATAAATGTAAGTTTGAAAATATCTCATTGAAGATATAGTTTCAGTTTCGGCTATTGGCATTACAGGGACATGTCGTTTTTGTGAACTTAACCAGAACTGAGTATGGAAGATTCCACTTCAGTCTTTTTAATGGAATTAACCTAACCTGATACACTTAGATCAAAGTTCCTAGAAATTTCATATTCACAGGAGAATTTTACTAAATATGCTCACCGTGCAACGACTTCCAAAATTGCAAATGTAAGAAACACCATGGAAATGAATAGATTTGGCACCATGTCAAAATATATATATCGGAAATTTTGCAAATACTGAATCTGACATTATGGTTAAGGCCACTGTTGCCGACTATCCTGTTTAACAGATCTTTCAGCTCTAAAACTCCCTGAGGAATGAAAATATAGCAATGGTGTTGAATCCTGTATCCATAACTCTATGACTAATAAAATAAATATATTAATAGCAAAAACTTTTCACATGTTAATTCTAATTTTAAGTTATAAAAATCAGTAAATATAATATATATATATATATATATATATATATATATATATATATATATATATATATATATATATATATATATACAGGGTCCTTCACGACAAGCTGAATCGATATGCATATGGGAAAGTACTGGGACTAGTGTTTCGTTTCAGCTAAAATAATTTCAGTTTTTTGAAACTTCCGGTTACACTTCGTTATTTTAAATGGAATGCTATAATTTTATCAAATTTTTGTAATCTATGCGAAATTTTAATATAAATTTATATAAGGCATCGTGTGACTTAGTCTACTAACTGAATTCTTCATGGTTTTTAATTTCATTTCGAACATTTACTTTAGTTTAATTTTTAGTTTTGTTCTTATCCTCTTAGTGTAGTGATTTTACATATTTTTTAATTGACTGAAATATTTTAATTTTTGATACGTTAACTTTTGTTATTCGTTGTTCGCCATCAGCAGGTGACAATTAAAAATCATTAAAATTTCAGTTTTTTCAAGTTTCTACGAAAATCGTTGATTTGAGAGAGAAAGAGAAAAATGTGGTTGCTATTTGGATAAATTAGTTTTTAGATAGCGAAATTCGGCACCATTTTCTGAATACCCTATATAAATTTTTGTCAAGGTTTTCACAAATTTTGAAAGCTATAAGTGTTATTTGTCTAAATCAAAAAATATTAGGCCTGACTCACTTAAACTTAGAAATATAATTTTTTAGTGTGTCCAAAAATTTCGAAAATGTGGAATAATATAGTATTTAAATTTTGGGTGGACTCCAAATATTCAATAAAAACCATAGCATTCCGTTAAAAATAACGAAGTTTGAGTCCGGTAAAACCATTTTAGAAAACTGGAATTATTTCAGCTGAAGCGAGCATTTCGGAAAACCAATGCAAGCAAATTTTTAGAACACTAGTCGCAGTACCTTCCCATATACATATCCTTTAAGCTCATCGTGAAAGACCCTGTCTATGATGCATTTTAATTCTGAGCCTCGTTGCCTCACGTAATTTGCGGCAACAAACTTTTGCGCTCGGAAGAAATATGTAATTTTTCTCACGTGTCATTCAACATACTATCAAATTTACATCTTTTTATTCTTCTCTAATGTAGAAATTATAATAATACGCCGTGAAACTGTCAAAATTGCCATTTTTCAAAATTACATACTTGGATTAAATTTCCTCAGCAGCTGATAACCATAAATTTCATTTAGATCTTGTCCGAAAAAAAAATATTTATGTGGAATGAGGATTGTCTGGTATGTGCTCTTTTACTTTGTTAGCTAACGAGTGTTAGAATTATTTAATCTGTGAGTACTTTTCATTTGATGTTGTTGTTATGTGTTCTCTTCAATTCATTATATAAATAATTGAAAGTCTTTCTATTTATAGTTTGATGTTTTCCCAACTATCAATGAACTGAGTGATGACACTAATTTTTCAAATTCGAGTAGACTTAAAAATCATTGTTGCCTCATTAAAAGTGGTAAACAACGCAACGCTAGAGATGGTACTTCCAATCCTCATAGTTTGGTTAGATGGCTAGAATGTTTCCTAATGTCATGGAATACCGTCCCAATTTAGGGAAGAGTCGAGAACTCTCACGTAAAGTGAGTTAGGCGGTTGAAGAGTCACGGTAATGATTTTATCGACACAAAACATGGGTAATTATACACTTTCACGGTCACCTGGTTTTTTGGCTCTAGAAAATCGAAAAATGGATGGATTTTAATGATCTTGGTCTCAAAATGTTCCATTTTACGGCGGATTTATAAAAAAAATTAGTAGAAATAGCTGGAATGAAAATTTCTCATAGTTTTACTGTTTTAAATCGTAAAAAAAACGGTTTTGCAAAATAATCCTTTACAAAAAATTATGGTAATTATACACTTTCGCGGTCACCTGGCTTTTTGGTTAGGTTAGGTTAGGTTGGCTCTAGAAAATCGAAAAATGGATGGATTTTAATGATATTGGTCTCAAAATGTTCCATTTTACGGCGGATTTATAAAAAAAAATACGAAAATTAAAAAAAATAAATATTTTTTATAGTTTCATGACTTTAAATGCAAAAAAAATGACTTTCTACATATAATCCTTCGTAACTGTTTCTGACGTCATGGAATCAAGTTCGTATATTTTTTTTCCAATTTACATAAAAAACTGAATATTTTGAAAAAAAAAGATTTTCTATTATTTAAGGTTTGAAACTATTAAAAACCGCAAATTCAGCCACTACCCCCGTGTTTTTCATGAATTCGTCGTAAAATGGAACATTTTGAGACCAAAATTATAAAATTTATCTATTTTTCGATTTTTGATGGTCCAAAAACTATTAACATTGAAGAAAATAGTACGAAACTATTCACGAAAATTGATTGTTTTTCATCGATTTCATTTTAAGCTATAAAAACTGAAAAAATCATTCTTTTTGTTTTTTTTTTTAAATTGTTTATTAATTTATGTAGAATACAAAAAAAAATATAAGAACTTTATCTGATAATGATATAATTTTTTGTAAAGGATTATTTTGCAAAACCGTTTTTTTTTACGATTTAAAACAGTAAAACTATGAGAAATTTTCTTTCCAGCTATTTCTACTAATTTTTTTATTAATCCGCCGTAAAATGGAACGTTTTGAGACCAAGATCATTAAAATCCATCCTTTTTTCGATTTTCTAGAGCCAAAAAACCAGGTGACCGTGAAAGTGTATAATTACCAAAACATGTTTATTGAGATTGCGTAATTCATTATCACCCTAAATTAATTAATTTAATTCAGTGGTGCGACTCAAATCCAACTATTTCTCAACTATACTAATCGTTAATTGACGATTTTCACAGATAAGTTTCTGGATTCTGTAGACATATTCATCGGCTCTTGAAGTTTGAGGTCTACCGTTACTTGGTTCATATTCCATTCACTCTTGTTTTCTTGAAATCCCCTTAAAATATTGAAATACCTGAACTCTTAATAAAACATTGTCTTTATAGGCCTGCAGGGGTTTTTGCAAAAATTCCTTTATGAGATCTGTAAGTACTATACAAAATTTGATAGCACTTCACAATATGATTTTCACACAAGCTACTTTCTCAAACAAGCTCAAACTCTTATTAAACGTCTATCCCATGTCAACTCGTCGCCTGTCCAGCTCACGTGATTTCATTGTTGCCGCGTCACACGATATGTTGCGAAACTTATCACTTACTTTGCACATCTGGTATTATTCGCATACTCTGTCTGACGATTTCAGTGAAATTTTGGAGTATAGTTGCAAAATTTACATATTGTTGAATTACCATATAGAGAATCTTTATCTAACGTCTTCCATAAATTGAATGTACTTGCTTAGGACATATTTGAACTACGCTGATAGACACATGGGAGAATTACTTTTCTTGAAAATTGTTTTTACTCCAGCTAGTAATTTACAAGATTTTGCTAGATGTTGAATATGAAATAATTGGAACTTCTTGATATTGAAATATCAAGTTCAATTTAGAACTTCCATTTCACGTTAATTCTATTCTATTTTGCTGCAATTTTGAACTAGATATATTTCGAAACATAATTTTAATTTTATCCTTATCTCATATATAACTTGCCCTCTTCATTTTTTTATCACTTCAGATATTCTAGAATTTATGCCAATCGCAACAGTACCCAAATATAGTCGAATGAACAACAAGTTATTCTTGATTTGATATGAATTTCACAAGATATCTATCTATTTTTTTCCACTCAGGAAAAAAATATGATATTCCATATTTTTACCCGAAAATATCTATCCAGACATGAAATAAAGCATTAATCATTATTTTTAACGATTTGTTTGGAATCTAAAGACGAATAAATCATTCAGGTCTCTCTGATATGGCATGTTTAGCATATCTCTTTGTTCTATTTACATAATGTGGATCCTATGATAATATCTCTTGCTTGAAAAGGGTGTAGATGCATGCAGATACGAGCATTGCCAGTGGTCCCGGCAAGTCTGATCAAACATCACAACAAAATTGAGTCTCATTATGCATGCAGTCGTACACTCAATAATATGCAATGGAAATTACAGAGAATACGATGGTGACAGTTGATAGTGGATATGAATAAGGCATGCAACATTTTTATATGGTCCAATGTATCTACTGTAAAAAACAATACATTTTCGTGAATCGAAGAGACAAAATTATATGTTAATCATGTTACGATGAATAAATTTTTTGTTTATTTGCAAACTTATTAGACTCATATTAAGAAAATATGTGAAAACTGTTTTTAAAAAAGACAATTTCAAATAAAATTTATTAGTTTGATAGCTCCTAGATTTGTAATATCATTGCTTATCCACACCACCCCACAGCTGAGGAACTTATTAATTGGTGGAAAAGCATACTTCTAATTAACAATATCACATTTGATTGAAATATTAAATAACACTAGGCAACATTCCAAGTTACTTTACTGTTGTTAATTTTATTTTTAGGGCCTCAAAAGAAAAATATCAGTTTTTGTCAATCACCTCTTGAATCGTTTCAATATTTTTCTTAACAAATTGTCACTTCTTCCTTAATTTCTGTAAGTAGCTCATCAGAGTTATCATCAATTATTTTCACAAAGTTACCTTTGGAAGTTAGTTGGCAGTTAAATCGTGTAAAATGTCAAGTAAATGTGTTAATTCTCCCTACTTACTTTGTTATATGTGCGGTAAATATACACCAAAACGTCAAAAAAACCTTCAACACATTCAATTTAGAAGTGCTATTGTCCTTATTTCAACCTGAATATTCGCAGGATAAATATTGGAAGCCATACATCTGCTGTACCTCATGTTACAGAAATTTGACTGGTTGGTTTTATGGACAATATTCAGCAATTCAGTCTTTTGGTGATTAAGTTATATGGTTCGAATCTAACAATCAAATAAGCGATTGTTATTTTAGTTGATCAATATCAAATGCTTTTCGAGGAAATCGAAGCATATGGTCTTCTATAACAAAACCAATCTCTCATGCGATAAAACCTACTGTACCTTCTCCAGTTTATTACGCTGAAGAAAGTAGTTCTAAGAACGAAGCAATTAGAACAGAATTCACTGTCAGTCCTGAACCACCGCATTTGATTAACCAATTGGAGCATAATGATTGCATAAGAGATTTGGATTTCCGTAACAAAAAGCTGAAGTATTGAATTCAAGACTGATCTGATCAAGACAGGAATTGAAGATACCGTCTATCGTAAACGTCACAGTTTATATGTTGATTTGTTATCTAAAGAGAACGACTTAGTGTACTGTGATGATATTGAGAGCTTGATGTTGAAACTAGATTATGAACATAGGTCAGAGGAAAGGAGTCTCTTCATTGGTGCCTCAAACTCAAGTCTAAAGGTTGTACTGCTCCATAACGGAAATAAATTTTCATCACCTCCTTTAGCTTACGGAGCTGATGTAAAAGAAGCATACGACATTATATAACTACTCTAAAAAAAGATAGAATACAGCAAACTCTAATGGTTAATCTGTGCAGATTTGGAAGCTGCTGCTTTGAATTTAGGACTACAAACATGCTACATTGAATACTGTTGTGAGTGGAATAGCCGAGAGACGAACATTTTGTAAGAGCAATATGGCCGCCGTAAACTGATTACGCTCCCGGTAAAAAGTGTGAGTTAATCCAGAAAAGATAATATTATCACCTTCGTATATTAAATTAGAGCTAATCAGGAATTTTGTAACAGCCATGGACAAAGATGGAACTGGTTTCAAATTTTGAAAACAAAAATTTCCCTCTTTGAGTTATGCTAAAATAAAGGAGGATGTATTTCTTAGTCTCGACGTCAAAAAATTTATTGAAGATCCAGTACTCATCACCACCTTAAATTAAAAAAAAAGAGAAGCTTGAATGGCGTTTATAAAAGTTACTGAAAAGTTTTTGATTTTTGAAAATACAGTTTTTACAAAGGTATTGCAAGCTAACGTTTTTTCCCGAAAAATAAGGGCTCTTTAAGTACCGCGCATGGAGAGAGCTTTCATCAAGAAATCGCCACAACTGCAAAGCACTACCAAGGAAGATGGAAACCAGCAATTCTTGCAGACTACTGTTAATTAGAGACACTCCGGACTCCGAATATAGGGAACCAGCAAAACAGTGCTAATAATGAAACTGAAGTTTTATTAGAGATTTCTCAAAACAATAATTTTATTTCTCACAAAAAGTGCCACGATTCAAATTTTTTTCAATTTTCTTAGTTATTTTTTCTATAACAATTACGACTCTCATAATCTCACCCACAAGGAAAAAATTGATAATTTTTTTGTTTTATAGTGTAATATATACAGGATAAACAGGAATTAATAGCGACGACCGTCAATGCGCGTTACTAGATGATGGTAGTAGGGATTAGTACGGTCCCTCAAGCAGGTATAGTTGACTACTAATCTAGCCTGTTCTATTGTGTCTGCTAGATAATGAAGAACACTGCCTGGGATACCGAGATAGAAGATTTCATTCTGTGGCACAGAGTTTCGTATTCTGATTATTTACTCTTTGTCATCCGAATACTTTCTCATTTTAACTTCGTGCCTCTAGTACGTTTCTCAACATTCACTCTTGTATTTGCCAAACTGTACATGATGATATGAAAAAGTAAGCTTAATAATTATTGAATATAATTTCATGATAAATTTTCCAACATATTAAAAATAAATCATCTAAATAATCGAATTAACTAATTGTTTATTACCATACTTCTCTGGAGAAATTTTAAAACAGCTTGGTTGAACATAAAATGGATATTATATAAATAAACTAATAAACTAGTTAATAGACACACAACTAAGAAGGTAAAGAGACTTTTGTGCGACGAAAAATGAGGAAATCTCGAAATGGAGAAACTTTTTTCATATTAGATACAGTGCTGCAAAATAAATAATTGAAATAGCTTTGCATATGAAAGAGATTTCAATCTATACATATCGAGGTGCAAACTTTAGCACGTTAGTTTGAGCAATTGAGAAATAAAAAATAATTTGGATTGGGTAGTAACCCAAGGAGTATGTATTCTAGACCAGTCTAAACTATTAATTTTATTTGTTACATTCTCGTCATAGAATATTAAGGGAGAAAGCATAGTCCCTAGATCGTTTCGGTTGAAGCGTTTTAACAGTGTATTTTGAGGTGTCCTTTGAAGTGGATAAATATTATCTGACTTGAACCTCAAACATTCAACCAACTTTCACTGAAAATTATTTATTTTAATTATATAAATGTGGTAGCTACAATCCCATATAAGAGCAGGGTACTCTGGTTTCAGAAGAACGAATGCATTAAGTAGTAAAGATACGGCTTAAGCTTCAATAAATTGCCTAAAAATTCTCAGTACATGTTCATAAACGTTTCATCAAATGAAATATTAACTCTTAAAGACGAAGTTTTTTGATTTTAAATAATGAATATTGCCATATGGCAACGCTAGTCTTTAGCAATATTAAATATCCGCCCAATGTAATGAAATATTCACTTTTAGAGAAATACTATTTATTTATAACACAGAAAGTTTAAAATCAATTCACAATTTAAGCAGAGACCTATATTGAATTATTGCACATAGTACGCATTATTGAAATGCAATCTTCTCTAGCACAACGCTGCTTCTTTCTATTTGAAATAGTTGTAAGTAAATGCTCAGTGTTTCAAATCTGATGTAATCTGATACTTTAAAAAAAGACCAGGTAGAATTACTTATACGTGGACGGACCTAGGCTTGGCGGGATTTAAAGTTCTCTCTAAATAGATTTTGACAGAAGATTGAGTCCCTTAAACAGAATGTCGAAAAATTAAGAATAACGAAATTTTCTTTCATCTTTTGCTAACAATATCGAAATAAAAGGAAATGCAGAGATGCAGTGTAAAAGGTAACTCCTCTTTGTATTAACACACATATTTTATATTCGATTGTATAGGTTTTCCTCTGATAAATTGTTTACAGGAGTGCCGACCAAAATACTTCAGCATGGATTCATCGTAATTCAAATCACGTTCAGGCACAAAGTGTGAAACAAATTTTTGTTTATCCATAAGAGGTCGCAATTTAGAAAATTTGTCGACGGGATTCAAGACATCGTTATTTGCGCAATGCATATATTTAACAGTAATTCACAACACAGTAACATAAATACTTCTACTGGTCACAAACATTCGATTTACTAAAACCGCATGCGGTATATTACAAATAGGTTCAAAAGGATGTCCGCAGTATAGAAAATATTACAAGTTTACAAACTGGAGCTGATTTACTGTTGCGTGTTTTTTGTTGCTAAATGGCAACGCCAGTCCTTTAAGGGTTAATGTAATTAAAACATTTAAATTTCTTTTCTAATGTAACCCCATGATTTTGGAATGCTGTAGACCTTCTAAACACACACTACTAGAAAAGGACTTTCCTAGTGAAAGATGAGGTACAAAATTTTATGACTGAATGAAAATTACTAAATGAGTCAGTTGAGCCAGTGCTGGATAGAGTAATATTTTGGATTAGGTGAGGTAATACATCCTGCTGAAAGTAATCAACATACACAATCTTATCTGGTTGGTTAGCTTTTATAGAACTAATTGTTAAGTTTTTTATCGGTTTTTTTGATAGGACCAGAACTTCTTTCTTAGGATAAACTGGTTGCTGTTAATGTATATTATCGTTTTTAAACCCCAAAGTGTATTTTTTATAGATGAGGGCATTATTTTGAAAAAAATTAGCATCTTTTTGCACTCTGAATTTTACTGTAAAAAAATTTACAAGCCTTGTCAAAATAGTTTCCAACTAATATCTCAGTTGAGCAGTAGCAAATCTCTAAAGTTGGAAAAAGTTAAATTTGCGTAAGATATACCTTGGATTCATAGGTGCTGGGAGTAAACTTCCCGTCTTGCTATTACTATCTTTAATCTATTCTCTCCCTTCAGCAAGTTTTCTATTTCTTTATTCTGTTTTTCTTGTGTGAGCAGTTCTTATAGTGGTATGCATAATTTATCTTTCAATTCTCAGTATAATTTCGGCCATTCCTCTTCTCATACTCACTACCACTTCTTCCAATTCTCAATTTTTTCTTCTCTCTTGTTGCTACATTTCATATACTTATTCTTAGCAGCATTAATATTCATACGCACTTTGCCTTCTTATCTCATTTTCTGCGATTTACAATTTATAAGATGGACTGTGCTTTTTTTTTCATTAGTAGTCAAGTACAATTGACTTTGTGCTTTGCTGCTCATAGATAAGCGCTTTCTTAACGCTTTTTATCTCGAGAACGGTTCGATGTATGAAAAAAAATCTTGTATTAAAGATTTAGCATATTATATTTCATTTTCTGTAATATTTTTAATGAATGTACATAGCATTGAAGCCTCAGAAAACACAAGATGCACATAAACGATTTGACTTTCAATACCTCAAAAAACGGGCATAAAATTTTATACTTGACTTTTGTGACAAATTTTAGAGTGCTAAAATGAAAATCTATGGGAAAGTTTCACTTATTATTCTCAATTCCGAGGTGAGTAGGCGTTAATAGACCATTAAGTGATCATTTAACTTCCCATATATACCAATAAAATGTATTGCCTCTCATTACCAATACCATAACCGATACATTTATTTTGCACTACCTGACAATCCAAAAATTACACGAAAATTTACAGTACTTTTTGAATGAATATGTCCATGTTTTGTTTCAACCAAAGTTAAAAACTAACTCCTGAAAATTCACATTCCATTTTATTGTGTTTTCGAACCCTCCTTAAAAATTCAAAGGATTTTTCTAAAACATTTTTCATATCATGAAAGAGATCCTCCTCCCTTTCAGTGCCTTTTAGTAACCTCTTGACATAACCACTTGAGTATCTCCTATAAAAAGAACATTAATATCAACGAAGAAAATGCGCCGTTTCAGGATAGCTACGATCACCCGCATGGGTTACTAATAAAAATTTAATGCATTTTCTTTTAGACTGAAATGAAGCTCTTGTTAAATCGGAGGATATATAGGCTTAAGGAATATTCATCATAAGACCTGGCTTTCAGAAATCCCCGTAGCGAATGTTCGTCCCATTACAGGATATAGCCTTTGATTATTCTGGGACGTAATTGCGGCTGCTTTGTCCTTTGAGGGCTCCGGTCTATTGTCCGGCCTTCGGTTGAGATAACATCTTTTCCTCTGTCTCTATCACTCTCGCTCCTTCTTGTATTTTCCTAGCTCTCGTTTCTATTGAGCAAAACTAAAATGTTTTTCGCTCCATTTCCCGATCAAAGAGGATTTATTGGAGAGGAAATCTGTTCGAGAGAATGATTATAATTAAGAAAAAAGCAGAAGTAACACTAAAATTGGCTTTTACTACATGGGGGATACTTAATGTTGCCTGATGACTCGGCGTTATGTAGTTAGTGGGCAGGTATGGATTGAGGATAAGATGTATTCGCATTCTTCTTCATTTGACTTCTAGTTTCGTGGTCGTAATATCAAATGTAATCCATGTAATGATTATTTTATTTTATTCTAGGAAATGTGTTCAGCAAGTGACTTGTTGACTTGAATTGAGTTGAAATAATTCTATTTCTTCCTAAACTTTTTTAAGCATATTTTAGACAAATTTTTAATTTGTTTAGACGTTCCGAAACCCCAGAGAATGAACGGGGCTGAACGAACACCTAGATTAGATACTCAATTTTTAAAAATGACCTTCGTCCAGAGACGGACCGCAGCACCCGCAAGCAGTAAGTTGTGAGGTAAAAAATGCCGTATACAACTGCTCTAAAATGATGTGAGGAGAATGGGACTTAAAACTGGAAATCTAGAAATCTGTTATGCGACCAATCATAAGCTATATGGTCACAAGAGAAAAACCCAAATAGGGGAAAAACTTAGAGTGGCTCACTTTGCAATAACAGGCGTATCTCGATCATTACTATAATTCGCCTCCTTTTAGGACATCTCTAGATAGCAAAGTAGTAGTGAATGAGCAGCCTAGTATTCTAAAAGTATAAGTTACCCATGGATATCGTCACCAATATTATGTCTTCTAAATGAAGCTCACTTAAAAACTATATAATATATAATAAAACAAAAGTAAATAGCACTAGGAAAATCCAGAATATCAATTGTAGACTGATGTCTCGAAAATAGAGGATGGAAAGTGGGAGTCAGAATATATGATCTGAAAACCAAACTCGCTATTTCAATGGGGCGAAACTTCCAGGCGGAAATGTATGCCATTCAAACATACGCAGCCTATTGCTCATAACGCAACTTCCGCAATATGAAAATATTCATTCTATCTGTGTATTCTATTCGTGTAAAGAAACATCATGGGACTGTACTCAACGGCTGAGGAGAAAGGAGGTTAGTTAATAAGATGTGAGTATTCATTCCAATCATCTAAGGGATGTAAACTTCTATTGAATCATATTATCTTGCATAGTAGCCTATCACGTACTCAAACTAAGATAATCTTCTTTCAAGTAATAGATTTGTAATTGGCAACAATGTACGAGCTGTAGGAATTATATTTGACTTTGAAACAGACCGTTAAAGTGGTTTTGACATCATGATGTAAATGAGTTTGCCTAGATATAAAAGACAGTCACATACTATTCCACGGAAGTGCTCCTAATTAGATGTGAAGGAAGTATATACCACATATTTCTTTTGTGTTAACAATGTTATCACTTCTCATGTACAAATCTCTTCATTAATGGATAGTATACGGAGGTGGCAAGGTGGTTACGGCGATGGCTCAATGTTTATCCAAAGCTAATTTACTTAAAAAAATTAAGTTCTAAAAAGTTAATCCGTTATACCACAAACACACATTTCCTACGCAAAAATGAGATTCACAAGTTAGGTTGTACTTCATTTATCTTTTCAGTACTACCTAATGGTTGAATTAAAATCAAAGTTTTCATCATTATGAATCATATTATAACCAACAAGAAGGCTAAACAAAGGAAACGTTGCTGGAAGAAGAACCTGTATGTGAATAGAACGCCTTAACCCTCAACACACACTCAAAATCACAATAATGTCATCAATTACAAATGCGACTTTCAGACTGTGCATAGGTGCACAACACATTACTCAATAATTTAAGCCGCATCATTGTGGCGTACATCACAAGAATTTGTCAGATGTGCACCCACCTTAAGAATCCTCCAATTCAAGATAATGTGCAATTTTTGAGGGACATAACCCAAAAATATTTATACCAGCCACTTGATTGGCGCAGTTTCCCTAATCATATCCTAAAAATACCCCGTCTGTACTTACATTTCGGGAGCGCAATGATAAATATTGCCTCACCAAATGCACATTGCTACCGACAAAAGTAAAAAGTCGAGCTTTTACTGTCTTAGACGGTCAAATAGTGATAAGTAATAAGTTCCCTTCTCCCTTGATATTTTATAAGAGTGAATCAAATAATTCACATCTTCTTCAAGATCCAAATCCAAATCCAAATCCAAATGACCGCAAATATCTACCATCATCCGGCGCAGTCATGAAATATCTTCTCAAGTATCTTCTTTAAATACGTATGCCTTCTTGACTACGTCATTCTAGTTGCCTTCATGAATGCATAAATATTTCTTCATCTATATCAGTCACGTTTGGCTTCCGTGCATTCAAATAACTTATCGAATTCTATCGAATTTTATTTATTAGTTTCAATTTTTGGGGTATTGATCGTGATTGAGCTCTACTGTTCAACTAATCGATATCAGAATTCATTTTGAAAAAAAGCACAACTTAAAAGAACTGTGATGACAATAGTGAAAACAATAGATCAATCTTATGTGACAGAAAATTATTTTTATCATTGCCTTACTACGGAAGGTATAGAATTATAACGTCATGATCTCTATAATTCAATTATTGTAACTAAATTTTTTCTAAATTCATGCAACAAATACAAATTTATTTACTGGAAAAAGTGGATCTTTGCACTAGTGCAATAAATATTTATATTGCACTAATTTTTCATTCATAAACATTCAAATGAGCGAAATATTTAGTCCTCTTTCTGTGACATTGTAATACGCTTCAAAAAACTGCGGATTTTATTCTATAATCAATCATATTTATTATGTACTGGATCAGGAAATTGCTAGAAAATGTCTTTTTTTTCTAAAATGCCATATAATCACAATTGATAAACACAAACGTAATTGCCTCAAACATACGCGCTCGCCAATACTATGATTTGGATAATGCAAATCTGCAGTTCTAGAGACGTCAGTCAAAAATTAATACTGATAATTACGCAAAGTTTAAAAAATATTATTAGAAAAATAGATGATAGTGATGAAGAAGAATTTGTTGGGACCCCACCAGAAGTTAGTACAAATACAGCGTCACTTACTAATTTCCTAGTAAATCAAGAAAACTATATGAAATTTGTTATAATTATTTTAAAGAGTGGTGCTTCGATGAAAGTAAGTGAATCTTACAGAAAAATATCAAACCCTCATCACTTTGGTCTAAAAACTAAAGGTATTTATGAAGCAAAATTCTGCAGGATTTCGATGAAAAACATCAAAAGTATTCAATAGGGGGGACACGTTTATCAATGTCTAAAAGAAGCTCCAAATTCTCAATATTTGATGAGAAAAGGGAGTCAGTAATTATTGTTTAGCTGTGAGACATTTCAAAATTATTTGTTGTAGGTTACTGCAATATTTAGCATCATAAGTGCATGTCGTAGAGATGAACTCCAAAAATTGAGTATTGAAGACATAGAAGAAGTAGGTTCAATAATAATTGTGTCATGTTCAAAAACTGACAAGGAAGCTTTTTCATTAGAGGTGAGGCTGAAGAAGGATTCAATTTGATCTATATATATATATATATATATATATATATATATATATATATATATATATATATATATATATATATAACTTTCTCAATGTTAACCGATACTCTTGAAACGTACAAAAATATTGTATGCAACTCGTGCAAAAAGTATTTATTGCACTCGACGTGTTGTCAATCTCGGCCAAACGGCCTCGTCGTGTGCAATAAACACTTACTTCCTGTACTTGTTGCATAAATAACTATTATTGCTTGACTTGGATTATCAATTTAAAAAAATCACTACACACAATGAAGTTTCATAAACTTGGAATGGAACATGCTTTATTGAAATACAACAACAAACGTTAAACAACTAGATTTTGGGATTTTTTGACAAATAATTTTTTCAACCTTTGTTAAAAATTATTATTCATCCTGTTACTGTTACTTTTAATACCTCCAGGAATATGTATACAAAGTTTCATGATGATCGGTTAAGTAGTTTTCGCGTGATAGCATAACAAACTTACATTCACATTATAATAGTAGGATTTATATGATTTCAAATTCCATCAATAAAGTGCTCTATTTGGAGATGTCGTGCTCGAAAAATCGCGCGTGTTTTGAAGAACTTAATATACACTTATACTCCACTATACTAATATATCTGTTGATTTTCATGTTACTATAATCTCTTATGAAATTGGTTTTGATTCACTTCGTTAAGCTTCCACAAAACAAATTTTCTAGCTTCAAAAAATTCGCAGGAATCGAAATTTTACATCGTAAAACAATATTCCCTTCACATTGTTGAAACATATATTTGAAGTGTTAACAGACAACACTGAACGGTAATTAAACAAACCTAATTCACTTAATAGCCGGTAAAATAGTTGCTAAAATCAATTTAACCAACGGTTGGACAGGTAGTATGGAATATGACTCATTTATCGGAGCATAGTCAAAATGAAAGCTGGGAGGGGGTGAAATTTTTTTCTGTGAGTCCTAGCATCGACGAATAGGGTTGTTTAATATGAATTGGAAAATTGTCTACTATTACATCATAACCAAAAAATGAATGTATGAAGTATTTATTGGGGTGAGCCTGAGCATCAGCGATAGTTTTGTTCCACTCTCGAATTGCGAATTGGAATGTATCTCTCAGATGAAATTTTGATCTAACTATACAGATTGAGCAATAGAAAACACTCCGCCTCTATATTTCTCTTGTATTCACTTAGTTTTGAAGGAATTCTGAAGCACTTTCATTTCTGTTCTAAGTGAAAAAAATTTGTACGATACAAACAATTACCTGCCCCTCTGCCTCGACTTTAACGCTATACCTTTAAATGAAACACATATACAAAAAAGTGATTTGATTTGATCATATATTTTTTGAATTTCCATGTATGTTTCTACAGGAGCTTGATAACCTAATTATACCAAAATGGAATTCTATTATTTCTACTTTGAGCATCAAAAATTGTAATGTTGTTGTAGATGTGTTGTTTCTTTGAAGTCTGACAATTGAATCAAATTCAAATGATTAATTAAATTGTTTCTTCAAACAATTTAGTGTCATCCATATTGATAGTTTTCTAGTCATACATTTCTGATTAAAATTTAACAATAATGTATGCAAGTATATAGGCTTTAACTTTTTTGAGGTTATTCATGTTCATAGTTACGCATTCTTAGCTCGGCATTGATTTTTGAAACCAGCACTGATAAACCAGTTCCCAGTCAAAAGTTTGTTCATTGAATCTACCAATGAACTTTCTACTTTCACTTGGTCTACACGTTTATTGGATTAATAAAACTCAATAGAAGTTGAAATATTGATTTTCGCTAGTCTTGACCAACAATTCATTATGTCTTACTTACTATTGGCCAAATATGGACATCAAGTGTTTTCCAAAGGACTGAATCGAATTGTCAATGATTATTTAAGATGTATTTAGAAAAATGCACCTGTACTGTCTAGATAAAAAAGGCTGAATTGCGTATAACACGTCTAAATCTGTTGAAAATGAAACACAACAACTGCGGTTTCCACATTAATCCCATTTGAAATTTGTGGAACCCTTGTCGATATTCATACTGAACGCACTGTTTACACCACCACTACACCAACACTCACAGTTCAACTGTCTGACTTGCGTTTCGATAACCAAGTTATCATCTTCAGAGACTGAAGATAAACCTTTTCAACTGCCGTTTATAGCTTGCGAAACTTGAGACTTGATTAAGGCCTTTTACTAGACCTATCTAGTAATATTTTCATGAGAGAACATTACAGGTTACGTGGTTTTTAAATAATGACTCAATCAACAATGCACTTGGGCTCGGGATTTGGTTCTTACATAGTGTTTTAAACAATAGAAAAAGACAACCCTAAGTATTTGTGAAACAGTTCGAACAACTCCCAACAGAACTATCAGATCAGCATAAAAATTAATTAAAATAAGCCTAAAAACATGTAAATTGGGTAAATCAGTGGGATGCGATACGAAGCTAGGTTCGAAATTTGTGTTGCAGTTATTCACAAAAACGGGAAATTCCTCGCAACATTCATAGTTTGAGGCAGCATGTCTTCGAAACGGATAGAGAAGCTGCTGGAGAATATATAAGTTTAAGAAATTGTAAATACAAATACATTTTGAACTGATAACTTCCACAAAAATAGAAGATATTTTATTATAAATGTATTAAGAGGGATACCACAAGTTTGAAAACACCAAAGTCTATAGACTTCAATTCCTTACTTTTAGTGAAAATGGTAATAAGCTGTCACGAGTCACTCTCCTGGATTCGTGACAGTGAAGTAAGCATCTGCAGGGTGCCTGGACACTATGAAGCGGGTGAGGACTCTGAAGCAAATAGGCTTGCAATGGAGGAGGATACCGAATAGATAGTTACAGTGCTACTATCGATATAATTCTTATAAGATTCAAGGACACAGAAATCATTGCCAATTATCAGGATATATGGTCAAGCTTAACACTTCAATCCAAAAGATCATTGTAATGATTAATGGATATTGTACTGTTGCACAAGACTCCAAAAATAGAATGTGATAGTGGAGAACTAATATGAACAGTCGAATAGAGAAAAAGAGACGATAGAGTATCTGCTTTGCTAATGCCCTGCTTTAAGGCATTGAATACTAAAAGGCAAAGTAGTTTGTCTCGACCAAATAGCAGAATTAGAAAAAGAACGATTAAAAACTTCATTCTGGGTAGAAAATGCTCAGATATGAATTATAACAAAGAGAACATGGTTATTTTGGTGGTAAAAATGATATTAGTCCGTTTCTAAATGCGATTTGACCAAATATTAGAAGTCATTTTTGGTCACAATAATAATAAATTTCATACTAGACAACTCAAACAATATAATATGAAATACTACGACATCCCATATTCTATTTCGTGAAATAGATTTGGAGTGGAGCTTCAATGAAATTATATCGGAAAACTACAGTCAAATTTCAGCCACGAATGTTCTAGATCTGGCTGTCAAAGTATGTGAGGATTTAATATTTACTTATCACATTTGTCTATGTTAGCAGAGAGAATGCGCTTCAATAAAATTCTACTCGCAGAAATTGAGGTTATTGTCATGCACTTCTTCAATTCGCAATCAAATTAAAGTAGTACATTCCTTGAATCTTGAATAAAATAATATCATGTCCTTATGAGCTGCATGTTCCATACTAAACAGTAACTTTCAAAAATAGCGTACGTATTTATCCTCATTTTTATCTAACTACGGGAATATTTTACAGATACCTATAATTTTTTATTCAAAATATGCATTTGGAATCATACAAAACTAATTCGTTTTCCAAATTCGGTACATAATATTTTCCAATATATTCATTGTTTCAACAGCTCTCTTATTTTTTTTGTTACAATTTTTCCATTTCTTTGGTTTTCAAGTTACTTTTAACTTATTCCTTCAATATTCTTATTTTTTATATTTTCTGTGAATACTAGGTTCTCAACCTTATCATTTTTAGTGATATCCTCACCCTATTTCCTTCAATTCGTTTTGTTTTCAATCTAACTTAACTAAACTAATCTAACCCAACCTTATAATAATAATTTGAATTATTTTTAATGAAGAGGTAGGTCACCATTTTAAATATGATCAGCTGAAAAAGTCTCTGTAGGAAAAAATGCCGTCTAAACTGTAGAATTGGAGGTGTGGAAAGTCTGAAATAAAGGTTCTCTTCATCTTAGGGGAATACTCTAACTGGCGCCTTTTTGTTTTTTTCTCATCCAACACATGATCGAAGTTTTGCACTGATTTCCAAAATTGCAACTAGATCACCTCTAGAATCTCTTTTGACAGGTTAGAAGATATTTAATTGGTACCAATTGTCTTTTATTCAGTTCTAATCTGCTATTGCGGCCAACAAAAGTGTTAGTTTCAAATATACTTTTTTGTCGTAATTTCTACCATATGGGAGGTAAAAAAATCATATTCTGATAGAAAATGATGATTTTACTGTATAAATTGCCGATATTTCACCAATCACTAAAAATACTTTACTAGAATTTGAACATCACGATCATAGCAACAAAT
Source organism: Diorhabda carinulata (assembly GCF_026250575.1). Taxonomy (NCBI): domain Eukaryota; kingdom Metazoa; phylum Arthropoda; class Insecta; order Coleoptera; family Chrysomelidae; genus Diorhabda; species Diorhabda carinulata. The sequence continues at coordinate 10,982,183 of NC_079461.1, forward strand.
GTCACCGGCAGAAATGCTCTTTCACTTGATGAGAACAAATGTTTGAAAACGATCTAAATGGTCTAAGATCTAAGTAGCTTAGCATTAGATTGGAGATGACTGAAAAAAATTTGAGACAAATAATCATCCACGAAAAAGTCATTCAAAACTTTATACAGGCCATCAATCACAATTCATAAATATGATTTAGATATCATCAATATTTCCATCTTTTGCCACTCAGTCCAATCATATTCAAGTTCTGAGCAACAGTTAAAGCTTGAGAAATAAAATCGAATCATTCCATACCTGCCAGTCTACAAGAACGCAAAATCTCTTGAGATATTACCTTCAATTGGCTAAATATCATCAATTGAAGCAGAGTGGAGAACATTTTTTCAGACTCATTCAAGCCAACTTGTACTTTTCCAACCTTCTGCATATAAGTCGATACCAAAAACTGATCTATCCTCTGTAAAAGCGCTCTTTCATTTGATGGAAACAAATGTTTGAAAATGATTTAAATGGCCTCACAACAGATTAGAGATGACCGAAAAAATTTTGGGATAAATAATCAACCACGAAAAAGTCATTCATTAATCTTCATTTTTTTGCCATTATAGCCCACATATGTTGCTTTATAGTTTCTTACATTTCAGTTTCAGTATTTTGATTCTGATCACTCCTGATAGTGTTCTAAATATCACTAAAAATGCTTTATTTTTTCCAAAACCCTAACGTAGGTTCACATGATCCATATTGTAAAATTTATACAAACTTCCCACAATTCTGACCGTCCTATTTTGAAAATTATATCAAATTATTTAAGTATATGAATCGTTGCCAAAAGAATTTTGTAACAACTTTCAATATTTTAATACTATTTCTGAACACTGATGTTGTTTGATTGCTATAATAGTTCTCTGGGAAAGTTTTAGCCGAAATACATATTCCACTTCCCTACATAATTGACACAATAACCGATACCACTATAATAACATCGATCATTTTCATTGCCTCTCGAAGCAGAGGTTATCAGATAATTCGCGACCCTAACATTCTTGAATATAGATTTTGACGTACAAAGACCAAAAGTGATGGAGAAGAATGTCGAAAGTGGGAATAGAGAAATTCCAGCGAATATTTTCCATTCAATATCTTCTTCTGATAGAATATATTAGTTACCGATTTTTGAATTTCAAAAAATAAATGAGGTCAAACAATCCTATAAATCGTTCCTATAACCCGCTTAAAAAATATGACCCTTTTAATGCATTCATTCCAACCATGTTCCGCTGAATAAACCTCTGCATATACAATACTATCTATCCAACCATTTGTGAAATTGATTTTACTAACCTCAATTTACCGGCTTTTAAGTCAATTAGGTTTGTTTAATCATCAGTGAGTGTTGTCTGTTAGCACTCCAAATATGTTCGAACAATGTGAAGGGTCTAGAATGTTCTACGACGTAAAATTTCGATTGCCGCGAATAACAATAATTTATTACCAAAATTCTTTTCTGGTTATGATGAAAGAAGTGGATTTGATCGAATTTTATACGAAATTATTGTGATAAAAGTTTCAAAATAACTTATGAACAAAGGAAAAAGGAACACATTAGAAAATATAACGTTTTGAACTATAAAAAAGTATAAAGACAAAATATTCACATTATTAAGCTAACAATATTGTAATTTTCAGGCTAACCAATGATGGTTGACCATATTCGTTGCAATAAAAGTAAAACTAAAAATGGTCGTTAGAGAAGCATCGATATAAAATAAAGTCTCTTAATGGCACTCAAGTGTCCAAGGCACACCTGGAATCAATCATCTATGATGAGGGATCGTGAACTATAAATCTCAATGAATACAATAAACATTGACTTTAAGTAGCTAAATTTATGATTCTTCATAGTCACATTAACATAAGACAGAAATTTGATAATATGAGAGAATATGTTAATGGAAGGTAAAAATGAGGAACGCTTTTGTATCCTTCAACTAAATGACTAACAGTTCCCAATGTAGTCCAGGCGAGATAGCCCAAAAATCATCATTTTGCGTAGTTTTCCACGATCAGTATGAAACTTTGTATTTAGGTGGTGGATAGCGTGTACAATGACATATCTTTATCCGTGGTCTGAGAAATTTTTTTGTCATTGTCAAAAGCACCGATATATGTCGAATTTTAAGGAAATTTCTCATTTTTTGCTTATAACTTCATTGCTAGTGGCTTTACCAAAAAAAAGTTAAATTCTTTTTTTTTGTCATTAAAAGACCTACAAAAGTAGACGTCATGCAATGAAAAATATTAATTTGTTAAAGAGATACAGTAAAACACAATAATAATTATTATTTTTATATAAACAATGATAAAGTAGCTTAATAATTGTCATTGGTTCTGGTAATTGTGCAAAAATACTCTGAACTATCAATAAATGACGTGTGCAAAAGCTGGAGATTGTACGTTTAATGGTTCATGAGTTATGGCCTTATAAACAAATTAACAGCAATAACAAATAACTTGGTCTGTGCGTTGAATGTGGTTGTGCTGATTTTTTTATGAGTAGATTTCATTATTTTATGTAGGAAGTCGACGTTCATTTAAAAAAAAATTGAATTTTGCAATCAAGGGAATTTATTTTTGAAATCCCCTCGCAAAAAATATAATTTATTCTCCAAAAAAAAAAAATGTTATCAATCAATCAATATTTGCATAAGATGAAACACTTTAACAATAATAATATGTGAAAATTGATACCAACAATCGGAAGCAATAATGAAACTATTTTTAATCAAATAACGGCAAATTTTCCCCTCAATACATATTTTATTAAATTGTTTCGATTAACAATCTTTTTCTCTTTAACAAAATTTCCTCCCTTTTACCATATCGTTCCAGGATTCCATTATTTCTTTATTAATAGGTGTATAGACTCTATAGCAAAAAGCTTTTTAGTATACTACGAGTATTTCTGAGAAATGATCATAGAATAGAAGGGTTTATTTCAATTTCTAGGTCCAAAATGTAACATGTTAGCTTTTTGGTTATTTTGAATTCTTTTTGTAGGACTTTGAGAATAATATTTCATTATTTGATGCTAAAATTATTTTATCATATATGAATCAGCAACGTTTTGCATCACTATCTTGAATTCTGCTTCTAAAATGAGAAATGTGTGTATTCCAACAATGTTGTACTTGTTTCAAGCCTTCAACGGCCTTTCTTCAGCCAAACTACAAGTAGGTACATCAAACTTGACATTCTATGTAGCTGTGTTAAACTTTCTAATAATCTTGTACTATACTGAATATTTGGATAAAATCTTCTCTTAGCTTTTCTACCTTGATGTGATTTTTCCATAATTATTCACACAATAGCGTAAGCGTCCGCAAGGTATTTTTGGAATATTGTTCAATAATGGAGATACGTTGTTCCATCGTAAAACAATTCATTTTTACTAACCTTAAACTGAAAGCTGTAGTTTTTCTATAGTTGTCAACACTTTACTGCTCAAATAGTGGCAAATTTAAATCTTACGTTAGTTTTGGGATTTAGAACGAGATAAACACACGATATATACCTACTTGTTTATAAATATTTCCTAGTTATTTCTCAACAGTCAAAACATATTAGAGAAGCAAAATTCACTAGTTTATATGAATTATATCTCTGTCTAGCATGATATACCACAAACAATATAAGTTCTATAATCATTTGGTTATGAACTAAGAAAGTCTAAAACTTCGTCGAAACATCAAGAAGTGGCAGTAATAGTTGACTAAACGATAGGGATCAATTCAGCGAGTTTAATATAAACTAGAATAGGCCGTAATACAAACTATATGAAGCTGTCAAACCGACGTGGAAGTAACTTTTAAACTAAGTAATGCAGTCGACTAACTAGTCCGCCCGATATAAATTCGAAACATTAGACAGCGCACTTGATAGAAACAAAAATTAAATTGCATCAAAATTTGATATTCTGCCAGTAACAAAATCAAATATAAATAATCAGAGATGTTATATAGAGTGAGTTTTATGTATGTTGTCTGTTGTGTTGTATTGTTGTCTGATCTTTTTTTTTATGGAAAAATGATGAACTTTGTTATTTCAAAAGGATCACCCTGTATATTTTTTTTTATTATTTATTGAAAGTCATCACAATGTATCGTTTATCTGAAAAGAAACGAATTGATATTTTAATGATATTGGGATATTGTGATAGGCATAGATATCAACAAGAAACATGCAATATCTGTAATTTATATTCTAACCAAAATCCCATGATCTACTGTCAGTGAATTGGTAAAAAAATTTAACGAAACTGGTTCAAAAAAAGATTTATTCAAATTAGGGCGCAGAAATACCGCATCAATTGAAAACAAATATTCAGATGTTTCTGTCCTAATAGAAGACGATCCACTTGAGTACTAGACAAATATCCGGGGAACTTGATATTTCTCAAACATCCGTAATGAAAATTTTACGTGGTAATAAATTCCATCCATACAAAGTAACGTTGGTTCAAGAGTTGACTGACGACGATTTTGATAGAAGTGAAGAGTTGGAAGACGTAATGAATGAAAAATTGTTACAACCAAAACAATCAAAATTTTTTATGTAATGTTATGTTTTGCGATGAGGCAACTTTTTGTATTGATGGAAAGGTAAATCGGCGTAATTGTAGACACTGGTCACGTAACAATCCTCGTTCAATGCGTTAATCCCACACCTAATATCCCGAAAAACAGAATGTAAGGGCTGGAATAATAGACGACAAAATGATTATTATATGCACTCTGCATTTCAATGGGACGAAATTTTCGGGCCGAAAATTTTTTTTTTCTCTTCTTAATTAATAAAATTCACAACCAAAGCAGTTTTGGGAGACTAAATTGAAAATAGATGCTCCATAATGTATACAGTGCGTCCATGAAGTAAGCCCATATGCAAAGTATTCAGTTTGCAACTTCTAGAAGAAAGTTTCTCTTATAACAATAATTAATATTAAATACTTGTTCAAATTGTCTATCTCCTCCTTTTTGACCATTATCAGGTCTACTAGAGCGATACAGTTTCTGTATGCTCTTTTCTTATGAACCGATTTTGTGTTTTTTGATAAGCATACCAAAATGGAGTACTCAAAATAAAATTGATGTCTATAACAAGAAAAAAATTCATTGAAATGGTGGAACTAAATAGATATTCAAGTGAAACTTGACTCCTTGAGGTCGAATTTGACTCCAATTTCAATCACATTGTTATAATTGACTTAGGTGCACCTGTATCTTTATTTAGATGATACAGAAGAGTCTTATTTTGAGAAATGGATAAGATTTAATGGCCGAAACATTAACCTACTTTACCAAAAATCAATATTTTTCCTCGATTTGATTGGACATCTTCTTGGTACAAAAACAGCGTGCTTGAACCCCCTTAGACAGCTCAAAATTATTTTTTACTGATAGTTTTATTTACGTAATTATATACTTCATCATAAAAGCTCACTTAATTACGTGAATCATACCAGAGTGAAAGGGACTGTTAAGGAACAGATTTTATCAAAATTTATGTATCACTACTTATCTACAGAATACTGAGGGAGTCCTTTTATTTCAAAAAATTAATTTCACTCATCATGCAAAGCTCATCGTTTGAGAATATGAAAAAAAAATTAGCAACTAATCAAAAATTTTTGACAAATTCTTTCTGATAATTACAGTGTTGTGAAAACGTAATCCTACGTAACTGTCAACGAAATGCTTAAATCACAAAACGGCATGAAAATTTACTGTATAATTGACTACAGAACTTTCTACACAGATAATATGAAAATATATTCAGGAAATCAACCTAAAGGGACTACCCGTTTGTTCAAGGGTGCCTGCAAGCATAAAGAAACTAATCACCACAAAATAAAATATGGGACGCAGATAACTAATCGTATTTTACGTCTATACCCCTCGCCAATAAACTGCACATCATTCTTAAGCTTACAATAGTTGGTACATAATTAAAACATCAGCGTGTGATTCCAGGAGACCATATCAATGCATAACACTCGCTAATCGATTCTAGTATATTCGCTTTTGGTAGAGAAGATAACAATTGCCTTCATGTTGCATACATTATAATATTTTCAAGAGTTCACAATGATCACACAATTGACTTTCGTGAATTGAAAAAGCCTGTAAATTGCTTGAGATGGCGATGCAACGTCATAAAACATATCAGTCTCTAGTTGTAAAGATGACTACTATAATCATATTGGCATGCACTTTCCAAAACTTATGATCGGGATATCCTGGTCAAGATTTGAATGCTCGCAAACTAACCCGGATCACATTCATTGTTGTTCTTAAACTGATCGAGTTAGTTCAGTCATAGTCATATGATATGACCCTTTCTACCCTGGTAGACTGGGCTATCAGCTGACGGGTTGATTTATTTGTATATGTTTTTTTGAACTCATTTATTCCGTTTAAATGGCTGTATACTATTATTTCTCATCAGTTAGCGTCATCGATGGATTACGGAGGTTTGCGGTTTTTATACTCATTGGCATTTCAGAATAAAAAAGCTTATTAGTATCAAAATTCGAGCGGGGGTGAATCGTTCATAACTAATCTATGACAATTATTAAAAATTTGGAATTTATTATACAAATTAATAAATATCATGGCAAATTATTTATAAAAAAGTCAAAAAAATCAACAGTTCTTGTAAATCATGTTTTAAATTTGATATTTCCCCAAAAATTGAACGCGACGTTCGGAAACTGTGATCTGAGTCTTGTTTTAGTGATCTACTTTAATCCGGGATGAAGTTTCCAAAAAGTTCTTATGTAACCTCTTATACCTTTTAGTTTAAGCATCGAAAGTGAGAAGGGAACATTTTTAGGTCAATTCATTCGATTATTTTTGAAAACTGTTAATCTGAGGTCAAAACTAACTCACATAATCTTCGCAGATTTTTTTCGCGACTTGTACCAGGCTCAAAATAATACATTTTCTAATGGATTTGCAGAGATTTTGACGTAACGTCCAAGGATTGTTTATCATAATTTACGAGCTTTGGTCGGCCAGTTCTAGAGGAGCTTTTAATAACCCAATGTATTCGAAATGTTCCACAATTCTTCATACTGAAGTTCTAATAATAACGAGAATTATTTCATAAACATTTGAATACATTCAAAGACAGAAAAATCTACTTTTTTGTTATAGAAACTTTGTAAATGATAATAAGTAACTAAAAATATATACCTTATGTTTGAAAAATTTGTTTCTGAGATAGTTTGAATTAAAGTTGCACTTCGTATACTGTGTAGTTACTATTTCACCAAATAAACGAACTTTATAAAGATTGATCGAAACATTTGCTTTCATTTCAAGCTCATACGGAAATAAATTATATGAATAGACTTTATTAGGTATACCTAATATAAAACTTCTTTTTTCTTAAGTTCTTCAATTCCTTCATAAGATAACATCAATAGTTGCGTTAATTAATTATTTTTCAAAGTTTGTTTTATGATCAGGAATTATATTCCGTATGTCTATTCATCATTCAGACAAGAGCCTTTGAGATGAATTCAGACATTTACACCACCAACATAATTACACATGTAATGTACACAGAGGTTAATATTCCAACCAGCACTTTCCAGTCGTGTTTACACTCAGTTTACATCTATTGAATGTTTCAACGATGTACATTATCAGAATGTTTGTTGAAGAAACGTTAAATATTGGTTTCGTTCGACTAACATTTTCCTCATGTTTTGTAATAATGAACTTATTGAAACTAGTATTTTTATTTTTATATGATAAAAATTATTACTTATTGATTACATGGAAGCTCTTCTTTCTACTACTTAGAAGTAGAAATCAAATTATCACACCCGATGAACTTTTAATAAAGTTAACATCTCCAGAGAAAAAAGGTACTTATAGTTAGTTTAATTGTGAGTTTTATGCTAAGGCTTGTGGACAGTTTCTATTTCAATTTCATACAATTTTTGTTGCGCATTTATATCTATAGAGTCTCAAGATTGTATACCAGCATTAAACCTTAAGTGGAGTAACATTTGTAGAAAAGTAAGTCAGAAGCAACGGATATACATAACTGTGCAGAAAAACTTAATTACATTCTGATGGGTGATGGAATCTCTCTGCATAGTCTCTTATCTATTCCCAATACATTTAATTATATACTTCCTGTATCATTATGGGAAAACGGAACAACAATTGATAGTCTGACTGATTCAGCCTCCTTCCATTAATTCAATTATAATTCATTATTATTTATAATTAATCCAATAATAACAGTATTGAATAGATCAAAGACAATCTTCACAATTCACAATTTAATGAAGGTGTTCGCAATACAATATTAATATATAATTCTATGAAAAATTTTCGTCTTCTGATACTTGTTTATCGATACGCACGTGAGACGTGTAATTGTGGGTGATGGTGTAATGGTAATGTAAACAGTGTGTTTCACATAAATATCACCAGTGGTTACAAAAATACAAACTCAGTTACAAATATAAATTGACAATAGTCAGTGCCATACACGCACCGGTTGACTAACTTTTTCTTTTGAATTTTCTCCTATAAAGAAAGAAATAAAAGTATGGTAGTTCTATTGTTTAGATATTCGTCGAATATCTATTGAGGATGACTCCCTCATTCTACAAGGTAGTCCTGGACTGTATAGTTTAAAAATCAAAAGAAAATAATTGGAAATAATAAATATGGAAAGGGATACTAATAATGGTTCTAATTTCTTTTCATGTCATAATTTTGGATATAAGAATTGAGAAGAATCACTATGAATATTCGTAAGACTGCCTTAATTCATAATAAAAATAATAATTGATTTGGTTTTGGAGGAAATCTGATCAACACTTCTTGTAGAACCATATTATTCATAAAACTCATTTTTTTCTGTTTCAGGTAAGGAAGGAATATCAATACACGTCGTGAAACACGGTGAGTTTTCGCAATATACGACGCTGTTATGTTGGTTTCTGGTTATTTCAGGCTCCACAATTAAGTTGATTTAGTTCAAATTTTCAAAAAATCAATTTTCTCTCCTTTATGTCCGTTTAGTCGCTATTCCAGCTTCAAACATCATAGAAACACTAATATTTTTCTGCTTTATAGTTTCCAGTTTTAGTGTTTCCACCACAAGATCGTTTTTTTTTTCATTATATTCACTATTTATATTTAAATGGAGAACTTACCAAGTAAACTAAGTGAAATAAGATTAATTCATAGTACAATATTTTGACATACATGGATTTAAACAGAGAAGATTTAAATATTTTAAGCAGATATTCCATTAAGTTTGGAGTATACCAAAAAAGCTTAGAGTTTGTATCAAAACCCTGATCGTCAAAAACAAGACTAGAATTTATATGAAATATAGTATGATGATTTCGAGGATATATGAGTTGTTCAGAAGCACAATGGCTTAACTGCAAAATAGGTGTTTAAAGATTTAGGCAAATCAAAAATTGTCAGTTTTTCGATTTTATAATATCATTTTATTCAAGTAAATATTTGGTTAGAGATACATACACCATAGTATGACCATAAAAAAATGAAAAAAAATATTTTAAGAAAAAAAGTCGGTTGGCCACTCTGCCAAATAGAAAGAAGTAAAAAAACAGAGTCAGTCCACTTAGGCCCTTATCAATCCAAAAAGACTTTGGAGATCCTTATATTTCAATATTTCTACAAGTCTTCCAGTTTGATAAAGAATATCTAGTTGAAAGGCCTCGGTTTTTGTCGGTGAGAGCTTTGCTCTTTTTTCAGAAACATTAAAACAATAAAAAAGATTTTCATCTATTCTACATTGATATCTTGTTTCCCTTTTTTCTGTTGGTGAGTAGCGCTTCTAGCTTAGTGGTACTTCTGAAGTCTTCAGGCCTCATTTTTACCACCTGAAATGTATTGGATATCTTAGCGCTGGAAATAATTTTTACCCAGTCATCTGGTAAAAAATATCTTAATAAAATCGTTTCTCCTTGATCATCTCAAACTGTCTATCGCACGCACGGCAAGTATGAATAGTTCGAAACAAGAAACTTGTGATGTACGACTATGGGAGCAAAACCATTGGAAACTGTCTTGAATGAACGAATGGATGCGAATTTAATATTTCGGTTTTGTCTGCTGAATTTGTCGCTGCATAAGATCAAATCTGGTGCTTTTACATATGTTCTTACATAGTGTCATACATACATGTGTTCTTGGCCTGTGGTTAGATTATGGATACCTATAAGTACCTATATATACCTATAACAATAAGTCCTCAGCTGTCGTTTATAATATGCTACTCTAATAGATATACTGAGAGCTGTTAAGGTTTTCATTAAATCAAACACGATAGTTGTTGTAGTGTCTTTTTCTTTGGTTGCATCTTCCTTCAAGACATTTCTGCCTCCGCTGTACTTTTTTCCGCACCATTCAAATTTTTTATTTTCATGTTATAAGAATCTCACCTCTCACAAGAATCGGTCACAGGGTAACGAAAATGAAGATTAAAATCTTTAATATTCTTGAAAAGACAAATTTAGAAATTTTCACTTTTGGCTCCTCGCTTTGTACATACTCGTACAATTCGTATAGTTATATTTAAATTAGGTGATAGATACTCTTTGTTGGGATTATTCTGGCGGCTATAGTGAGATGTGTTATTTGGCAAATCTATTCATAATACTTTTTTCCTTTTTCCTCTCCTATCTACCAGCGGAGTGGTAATTTCGCCACCCGTTGTCTTATTTATTAAAAATCTGGTAAGTTTTCCATCCGAAAATCTGAAACAATTCTTAAAAAATGATTATCATAACACCTGACTCTCTTGGTGTTGTATATATTCTGATATTTGGACGTTTATTAGGATTTTGAGTTACCGCAACCCGTCCTTTATTAACAGATTTTACTTGCGCGTTAATATCAACAGTTGTAAATCGAAATTGGATAATTCGTAAAAACTATGGAAGATATTAATTCTTTATTCGATAGTCAACAGTAAATGGCACTTTTGATGGTTGCTACAAATACCTTCAAAAAATGTCTAATCAGGCATTTGTTATGTCCCTTTTTATTCTTTAAAGATTAATAAAGCACTGGAATTAAAATTTAAAAACTAATATATTAACTTGAGTCTACACTTTACGAATACTTTACAACAAAGTTAATTCCTTTGACGGCGGAATCGATGACGCGGACAACTTGCGCCTATCGCTGTTTCAGGTAGAATTGAGGTGGAGGAAATAGGTGGTTCTCGTTGTTTCATTAAACCGGTTGTCCTATGCGGTACCATATGTACCGGATGTCACACCCCTCTTTGTTTGTCCATTGGCCTACTCGAAGTAAGTTCATCGTCAACCTCATTTTCTTCTTTGGTTTGTTGATTGGTATCTGAAGTTATATGGAAAGCAAATCCAGAATCCGTCTCAAATTCACTTGTCTCACAAATACTTGATGTATCAGAAAAAGACATACCTAACCAAACCTAACCTAAAGACATAACTCAAATGAATTAATATGACTCTCGTACTTTCTCCATAAAATGAATTTTAGGTTGTAATTCTTGAAGATGAATACCTTAAAGTAAAACCCCTCAATAAAATAATACTAAACATTGAAAGTAGGACGTTAGGCTGTTCCAACTACCACTTGGACCATGTGTCCCTATCAATCCCGTTGCGACCTAAGTATGTTTGCTGTGACATCTTGTAGGTAGTAGAGAAAGGTTATTTGGGTCAATGTGAAATAAAAATATATGCAGTATAATACTTATTGTTGGCACTAACTCAAATATGAAAAATTTTCAGTTAGGCCACTCTGCTTTTGAGCAACTCATACCTAAATAACATTACTAATATTATCCATAATTTTTCTGGCCTACTGGAACTACTACATTGTGTTTTATCTAATTGATAAGAATGCCAACACATATATTATTTTGCCTTTATTAATAATTTTTTCCTGTTTCAACTTTGGCAGTGATATTTACCAACAATGTCAATTTTAAGCTAAGAGATTCGACCGTTGTAGTGTTCCTTAATCGATTAGTTTAAGCATAAACTTACTTTCTACATGCAAGTTTTCAGTTTGCGATCGTGTTTATGATATGAGAATTTCGACATTTGACAGTAACACCCCACTTAATATCAATTCAAGGTAATTCTCCCAACGGTTGGTTCAAATAATTCTTCTAAAAGTTGTTCTATAGATTATTTTAATATATCTTTTCCTAATCTGACGTACTTTGGGCTGATTCGGTCATTAATTTTCCATTCCATCGATTTCGCAGGATAACTATTTTCTATCAAGGCAAAAGATAGTGGCTTTTTTCATACTACAGTATTTGTACCATTTAATCCTTGTAACAGTGTAACGGGATTGAGACTGCCGAATCATTACATTTTTTCCTGAAAGTATTTATTCCAGACCTTTTATTGTAACTGGCAGGTGAAGTCTCGATGAATTGTAACAACGGAACGGTTATTGTCTAATCATATATGAGAAGTTCATAAAATATTTAACTTCATGTTTCATATACAAACAATCACTACAATAATGATTGAAAACTGTTATAATAATCGATTGTAATGAAACATTCAATGAATAAGACAGAAACAGATAAGAAAAGTGAATTCATGGAAGAAAAATCAAAAAGTTGAATTTCTATGGAAGATGTATAATGAGAATAAGGCAACAAAGTACTACTAGGAAAATAATGATAGTATCTGAGCTAGGGAGACAGTAAAATGGAACGTCAGGGAGAGAGAGGAAAAAGTGCAGAAAGTCTTTTTGTGTAAGTTTCTTCAGGCCGCGTGGCGCTTTTTTTATCACAACTTCAACAAACTCAAATCTTGTTCGTTTCAATACATATTTGACCTTACGAAAGAGGTAAAAGCTGCACGGTGCAAAATCCAGCGAATAAGGTGGATGGTCTAACACTGAGACGTTGTACATGAGAGCTTATTTTTGTTCAAATATGAGAATTTCAAGTCCAATTTGCTGCACACATTTTTTATCAAATCATTTGGATTTAACAATCGCACGAATACTTAGTCGGCAATCAGATTAAACAAGATTATAGACTTTTTGGATATTTATATTCGTTTTTGACGTGAAAGGGCGACCAGAACGTGAATCATCTTCAACGTCTTCTCGGCCATCTTGAAAACGTTTATACCTGCTAATCTCCTACTTAATAGCCATATTGTTCGAAAAAGCTCAGAGAGTATTTTTCTGTCAGTTCCTCCAGGGAAGGCGCCTCTTTTCCTATCACAGCTCCAATAGACCCAAATCTTGTTCGTTATAATACAGATTTGACTTTACGATAGAGGTAAAAGCTACACGGTGCAGGATACGGCGATTAAGGTGGATGGTCTAACACTGAGATGTTAGCTTATTGTTGGTCAAATGTGAGAATTTGAGGTCTAGTTTTGCACACAATTCCCATGTTGAATATTGGTCACGTGAATACTTTTTCTGTAGCAATGCTAGTCTCGTTATTTAATAGCAACATCTCGTAAATACAACGATATGAGGGAAAAATTCTAAAATATTTGGCAGATAGCCATAGAAGAGAACAAAAGCTCCGTTTCGACGGTGGAAACGACAGAAGTAGAAGATAATTGTGTGATACTCGTAAAATGGAAGGCATACAATAGAATAAGCCATTAGAGTACAACTAAAATCATGATGGATGTAGTTGGAGCAAAAAAATCGAATTAGAAGATCAAGAACAAATACATGAGATATAAAGACATGAGGGGATAAATTCTGTAGTATATGAAAATACTTAAGAGGGACAGAAATCCATGGAAGAGAATAGGTTTGACGCTAAAAAAGACAAGAAATGATGTAATGAAATGGAGGGCATATGATAGAATGAACGAACAAAGTACAAATAGAAAACTCATGGAGGTGGTTGAACCAAGGAAAAATCAAATTGGTAGATAAAGGAGACAAAAGCCAGATAACGGGAACATGACGATATAAATTCTGTAGGATATATATATATATATATATATATATATATATATATATATATATATATATATATATATATATATATATATATATATATATATATATGTACTCAAAATCATAAAAAATATATGTGACAAAATTTCAATATTCATGCAAATATTCCTTTTCTTGGAAATTTTGCTATTCAAATATTACTGCACTCCTATTTTAGGTGACAAATATTTAGCATATGCTGCTCCAATATGTTTCATTGTATTATAAAATACGTATATTTCAGAAATTTTTACAATAAACTGTTGATATTCTCGTCATGTATGTTGATAATTTCTATAACATATGAATCGCATTGCACTGAAAATCTGATCAAAAAACTTTTCAGTAATATTATGCCTTATACCTTTGTAGATACAAGTATACCTTTGAAAAAAAGTTGGTACTTTGAAGATATACCAATCACACTATCTTAAAATAGATATTAATGGTCTAGATAATTCTAGTTTGCTAAAACTAATAGAAAATCAATGTACTTTCGAATACTAATCAAAGGATAGAAATGGAGGAATACAAATATATCACTATAATCAGTATCATTTCATTGAATCACATCCATCTAAAATATATAATAAATAAATTGAAAAATACATGTTATTTACAAGGAAAGAAATATTATCTAAGCACAAAAAACTATAGAATGAGTTTATGAAATGTGAAAGAGAAATTAAACTGGATGTGGATAAGAAATCAATCTAGACTGCTAATGAGAGGATATTATACTGTTCTGCAGAGAGCCAACTAAACGCAACCGGTCAATAAATCATACCTCTCCTAGCGCAACGTATTAAATATGTCTATATTCACAAAAGCATTGATCTTAAGAGATGTATTTTATAATCATTGTATTAGTTAAGGAAATAGTTGTTTTCTACTTCAAATTGGAACTTAACAAATTAGGTTAGAATATTTTATTAATGATCAATGATACATTGCTTATTATTTATACATGCTGTAGTGCCAGAGCCATCCTAAAAGTATATAAAATATTAGAAAGAGCTTTGGAAACAGTGTAGCTATCACTGGATGTCGAATGATAAGGAATCTTTTGATAGGATTACATAACTCCATTAATTCATTGATGTATTTAATCAAGTTTGTTCGTTTGCTTTACTCATCAAAGTTGTATCTTTTGAATCCCTCGGCCAGCTCTAATTCAAATGAATCAATTACTTAAATCGACTAACTCCAACTTTTCTAATTTATTACTTTTTTGTGATTATAATTGTGGTTAATTAAAAGAAGGGACAGAAAAAGCTTAATCAAAATGTAAATGTCCTCTGGTAGGTTTCTTTATCAATTCGTTTCACTAATTTTCCGCTTCCTTTATGCAAAACCAACGATTTTATTCAGGAGAAAAGAACCCAACAATGTAGTTAAGTTGTTGAATTGAGCTCAATCAAATCGAATTTATTTTGAATCAACTACTACAGAGAATTTTGATACAGTCGAACTACATCTAGGTAGAATAAATCAATGAATTTTTTGTAGCGGAATTGCCGACGAATTTGCTACCAAACTTTCTACAGCAATTCGTGCATTCTGGTAAACAGATGAAATAGCTACATACCTCTAAAAAATAGATTGAAAGTAATTACATAGTACACCGTTATTGAAAAACACCAAAAATAACATCGATGTTGCAAAAATTGTATATTTCAGTCAAAAATAGTATATTGTGTAACAAACTACATATTTCTCCAAAATGCAGAAGTTTTCTAGAACGAATTGAAGGCGAGGACCTTGAATTAAGTTGGGGAGAAATGTGTCACTTTCTTACGTGTTTTTCACTGTAATTTTATCGGTTCAAAACGAGTTCAAAATGCGTTAAAATACATAATACAGAGGTATTACATCAATTCTTTTTTCATATTTTACTTAAAATTGTATTTTCCAGCAATTAAAATACTACCTGAGTCCGAAGATGATGGGTAAACGTTCTGAGCTTCTACAGCCTTGTATATTTTTTTGTAAATTTGATAAAAATTTTTTGGGATTATGAAGATTCTATATACTTTTTATTAGATGCATCTTTTAGAAACCTTTATATTTCTCTGGAAGATAATAGTACCATTTTGGAACATTTTTGTTTTCAAAATTCGATTGGTTTTGAATAAGTTGATATATTAAAAAGTTTTTATTGGTTATGTTAGTCCTCAATATCGAGTATTGGGATTGTAAAGTAAGTTACTGTAAACTATGTCATCTTTTTGTCTTATTGCAAATTGTTAACCATTTTGAAAAATATCTGCAGTACATATGTATTTTGAAACTCTGATTCTTCATATATCATTATAATAAATATTTAAAAAATCGAAACTTTCCATTACAAAAACAACAATAAAATTATTTCCTTTAGTAACTATAATGATGCAGTATCAATTTGATTCGTAACAATTCACGGTTGACATTGAGAACTTATTTCTATCAATAATTATTATGTAAGAATTCTCCGTTTTAAACGTAAGGACACAATAAGAGAATCCACTAAGAAAATTCAATATTGTTCCAAAACCGTAGATTGTCTACTAGAGTGGACTCTGCAAAATTGATAGCTGTAGTGCAAGAGAGGAAAACAAACGAAGCAATTATATTGTTTTGTCGACATCTATATACCTATAAGAGAATGTGTACTCACCTATTTTCCACTTTTAGAACTGAAATAGATTATACAGCCCTAGATTAAAACACTGAAAGATTGGGCAACTCACCAAGCATTTTTCAAGAAGAAATATATGCAATTGAAAAATGATCACAAACAGAACATAATCCTCCATGCAGCCATTAGAGCTCTAACTCCAATGCTAAGTGAAAAGATAAATGAACTAGGCAGGAAAAGTTACCCTGTAACAGTTTCCGGAACACTCTGGTGTAGAGGGTAAGAAAATAGTTGTAAGACTCGATAAAATAGAGGCAGACAAACCCTTCATAGGACCTGAACCGTTTTTTGGTATCATTTACAATAAAGAAAGCAATGGAAAAGAAGGTAGTTACAACCAGCTACTGACACAATAACCAAAGAAGATTTGTAACATACATATCGGGGCACTGTTGTCTCAATGGACACTTGAAGACGAAGATCTCTGGCAGCTAGAGCTATTTCACATTCTGAAATTTCTAAAGCAAGTGGGATAGATCTTTTGGGTGGCGGTGTGCATGGTACCCTAATATTCACATACATACATATTTTCTAGTCTAGGTCTCCATGTATAATGCTGAACGTACAATTTCTACAATTATTTATATCAGTTTCTTATTTCCAAGAAGATCAAAGGGAACAATTTTCTTGACAAGATATTAGTTTCAAATGCAGGTTTTGCAGCATCACTGTTTCCGAACTTGTATGTTTTACATAATATCTGTTCCGAAATTGACAATAAATCTTGCAGGTATGGGCAGATAACAATGTCAGGTGTACTCTAGTCCGTTAGAGAATTTTCTGTATTTTATGATCCAGCTAAACATCTTTGCAAAGTTGCCAACTAGTCCAGTTTTTTTTCAAATGCAAAAATTTGTCGAGTATAGTCATCAAAAAACTTGTTGGGAAATATTTTTAAAAAACTTGTACACTTCTACTTTGCAAACTACCAGGCGATAGTTATACCCGTCTAATGAAATCTGAATAGACTTCGCCTTATATTATTTATTCTTTTTCTGTTTTTCCATATTTGCGGAGCTATTTTGTAAAACTATTCTCCCAGATATTAAATAAACTAATTTAATGACGGTAAGTTTGGGGATATTGGTGGGTATTAAATTGTACCACGTCGTCATATATCCTTTCGGCGAGTAATAGGTTGTTGAAACCATAATGGATAAACGTATACAGTATGGTGCAAATAAAAGGAAGAAATTCGTTATTACGTATTCGTCGATTTTTATTTTAAAACGGGCTATTCGTAAGGATACCTTTTTATTTTTGACGTCATCAATGCGAGCGTGATGACTTAGGCGGCCATTCTATTGATCCTCTTCGACCTATCCACCGACTTGGAAAGACGTTGTTCACATAGTTGCCCACCAATACAGCATAGTGTGGAGGCGCACCATCTTGCTGTAGCCATAAATCATTTCTGTTTGGAAACAGACAGTTCAATTCAGGTAGCAAGAAGTTTTGAAGAAATTCTAAATATCGAGGATCTGTTAAGGTTTCCTCGAAAAAGTATGGCCCAATAATCCTATTATCTATTATTCCCGCCCAATCATTAACTTTCTCTGGGTATTGAGTACGGTACTCTTGCATCCAGTGTGGATTTTCTTTAGCCCAGTACCAATAAGTTTGACCATTGTCATGACCGTTTAGAAGAAATATAGCTTCGTCCGAGAAAAGAACTTTTGTTAAAACCATCGGTTTTCTGTTATTTTGCTCCATCAAAATTTCCCAAAACTCAATTCGTCTATCAAAATCATCTTCCATAAGCTCTGGTACTAAACTTACTTTGTAAGGATGTCACTTTTCCTTCTTTAGCTTTCCAAGAACTGTTGAATGGTCCATGTCATTATCTAATGCTACTTGCCGTGAACTTGTAAGAGGATTAACTTGAAAGGCTAACAGAACATCTAATTGATTGTTTGTTGATATTGGTTTTCTACTACCTTTAGGGAGATCTTTGACATAACCCGTTTCTCTGAATTTCTCCTCAATTTTGCTTATAGTGGATTGTGAAATTGATTCTCGGTTGGGGTATTTATTATCAAATAACGTACAAACTTCTTTCTGCATACGTGCTTTTTCTCCACAACCAATCATTATTAGAATTTCAATTCTTTGCGTTTCAGTCAGCTTCATGTCAGATACAAAGACTTTTTGAATTCGTCTAATACAATAATACCATCAACCATTTGACAGAAAGTTAATTATGTCCAAGTGTTAATGTTGATGTTGATAAGATAACTAGAGTTTTAAAAAAGGTAAAACTTAGGTAGATAAGACATGTCATTATCAGTGACGGCCTTTACAAAATTTATTTTAGTGTGTCAATAAATACATCATACCAATACTTAATACATTTTATTAAGAAATCTGTTGAAATTTCATAAATAATATATATGACAATACGCAATTACTGTACATATTGATATGGCTGAATAGGTATTTGAAAGACCTTTCAAATAATGTATTACAACATCCACATTTGCATTTAAAAATTTTAGTGATGGCGTCATGACATCACACTCACATAGATGACGTCAAAAATAAAAAGGTTACCTTACAAAAAGCCTGTTAAAAATAGAAATTGAAGGATCTCGGTATTTTTCCTTAAAGTCACCGGCTTACGAAATAACGAATTTATTCCTTTCGTTTGCACCATACTGTATATCTGTATTGAATTGTTTGGTGAGGTTTTTTAAAGAAGTATAAATCTATCAATTATTGGTTATGATAAATTCCGATACATTTACTTTCTCAGGACATTGCGTATAGCGTCAATGCCCTTATCAAATTGACCCGACTAAAGTATGCACGTTACGACAATGATAAATTATTTTTCAATATCAAGTTAAACTGAACAACTATTAATGTAAGCGGAAATTAACGCGCAATAATACATTTTCTAGCGATTTCTGGTATTCCTGCATTTCAATGTTATAATTGGTTAATCAAGACTTCGCAGATGAAGTACCACGATCGCGGAGCTTAACTTCAATTGTTGATGTCATCATGAAGTCAGGAAGCTGTATTGAAAATCTTATCTTAAAATCTATCAGCACGTAATTCTATCAAAATCCTCAAAAACAATACAAGTTTTTGTGAGAAGCTAGCTCAAAAAAGTTCTGCATAGTTTTTAACAATTATGGAAGATAAGCTCATGAGAATCAAGTTTGCAGATGATTTATTGTATTGTTTTGACAAATCCTCAAAATTTGTGTGGCTAAAGAAGTGTTGTTAAAATAGAATCGGTAGGTTATTCATGTGGATTACTCCTGCCATGCAATTTACTAGCTTCACATTTTTCTACACGTTTGGATATTCATCACTTAATTCATATTATTCCTATTACAGATCATTTCGATTTTACGAATATTATATTTTTTTGTCACACCCCACATCAAAACTCATTTAGAAGGTACTGAATACACTGTTTACACCACCACTACACCAACACTCACAATTACACTCTCTAAAGCGCATTTCGATAACCAAGTTATCTTCTTCAGAAACTGAAGGTAAACTGGAATAAAATAACTTGACTTATCTGTTTTATACTAAATTTCCCGCCCATAAACCTTCTCCTACGGAAATTAATTCTAGTGGGAAAAAACTCCTTGGCGGGAATCTGTGAACCAATTTCAAACCTGCTCTGCTAAATATTCCTTCCAACCCTTTTTATAGAGGATTGAAAGGTATCAGATAAAATTTTTCTTGTTTCCCATTTTGGGTTTGGAAAAAAATGGTTTCACATAGAGATTTCTTAAACCTATAACGATTGATTAAGCTATTTAGAATTCTTTAGTAACCGTTAAGTATAGCCACATCTTCAATGGAAGTCTTTTCATTATTGTATCTCTGGATGGTAAGTGGAAGTGGATTAACCGATGTACCGGGAAACGGAGACTGGCGATCTTATGTTAGATACAATGAAAAGAATCAGCCGGGATGTACCTGTACGTAGCGGTGTTTTTCCTAAATACATCAAATTCTAACCTATTACTATTCCTAATTACTAAAGTATCTAAAAATTATAACTGTCCATTATTTTCCAATTCATAGGTGAACTTTATAGGTAGATATTTTGAGTTAAGTTCAAAAAGGACATCTACGTTTGCCTTCTTCGTATTGAATATCTGTACTATACCCTGGGAAAATACTGAAACAAAATGACCTATGAAGAGTTCAGCCATAAACGGTGATAGGCAGTTTCCCTTTGCTGTTTCTTCATCTTGCTTGAAGAATTCGTTGTTGTACTGGAAATAGTTTTGGTCCATACATATTTTTGTTAACTGTAAATCTTCTTCTATTACAGCAGCTCCCAAATTATTAAATCTCAGTAAGTCCTCAAGGTACTCGAAGTTCTTTGGGATCTGCACGCTGGGAAATAATGAACTTATATCGAAGAATATTATAATTTCCCCATCTTTAATTTCTGTAGTCTTCACTTTGTTGATAAACTCGAACTCTTCTACAAACTCATAGGTTTGATGGGTAGGTTGTTTATAAAATAAAATACAATGTTATTATATTTGAAATTCATACTTTATCACTCACAAATGTAGAAACACTTATTCCCACTAAGCTAGGCTCCAAGCCAACTGCCTCTTTCAATTATTATTTATATTTCTTCAGTACTACAGTAAACCATTTTTGTTTCATTTTTAAATAAAATACATTGGCATCAACTTATTTCTCTTCTCATTATGCGATATAATGAAAAATCCTTCAGGATTTATGATAGAAGCTTACTATCAAAAACCAAGACTTCTAGATTTGTTATACAACCTTAACTCTTATTCCCAGGAAGTATGAATATAGTGGGTAAGTTTTGTCATAATTATTTTGTCTCCATACACGAAATAAACGTTGACGTAAAAAATTGTGGGACATAGTGATTGAATTCCATTATATATGTATCCAAGTTATTGCAAAACAAATGAAATCATAGTTTAATCTATAATAAATGAGAATAGACGTCCCACTTAAGTTGTATTAAGAACAGCTCAATTCTGGATCGTAAATATGTAATGTAATACATCTGCTCTGAGTTGCGTATGGAGAACATGACGACAGTTCAATAATTAGATCAAACCCAAGAGGAAAGCCAATCCGTGTGTATTCTAACCTCTCATATCATTGATCTCTGTATTATTTCACGAGGATTATGCAAAATATGTCATTATTTAAATTCAAGATTTGATTTCAAAATATCGGGTGACTTAGATAAAGTATCCTTCTTCAACTAACTTTAAATCGTATTTCAATTAGAATTTTTGAATCACATTGCTTCTGATAGTTTTGTTTAACATCAATTATTCAGTGATTTCACCAAATTCTCGGTATTCTCTGTCCTCTATATACTTCTTTGCGTGTTTCCCAAATCCATTATTTTCCATTTTTCAGCTCCATTCTATTATTTCATCTTTTCCAAATTGTCCAAATGTGCTCATAATTTTATGTGTTTTAACTTCTATTTTCTCTTTGCATCATATACTATTTTTAATCTGCTTTGTTCACTGTTTTCCTGTAAGAGATATTCAAGTTTTTTTTCCACAATCTTCAGCACACGTCTCTATTATCTTTGTCCTTCTTTTATGTAGTTGATTATTCATTTTCCTTGCTTCAAACTTTTTTCTTGTAATCCTTGTCAATCTTTATCCTGGATTTTCGATTATCTAGTTCATGTGTTGAGCTGCTCATCTTGTTTTTCCATTAATCGTATATCTCTGGCTCTATTTTATATTGTAATAATTTCCTCTTTCCATTATAATTTTTTCCAACTGATTATGTTTTTGATTGGATCTTATTCCTTTTGGTAGTTTTTTACTAGCTCTTTTTTATGATATTGTATTCAAGAATGGTATGTTAGTTGGTAAGCTGTATTGTTTAATTTTCGTTATTTGTATTATTGCACATTAGTGTTTCTGATTGTCAAAAAATATGTAAGTTCATTCGTATAAAATGATAATGATACCAGATTATCCGGAACGACGTTCACACACATTCCTCAATGGTTGAGTGGACGCAGCTTCACTTTACAACATCTGGTTATGTTTATTGTTGAAATCAACTGGTATCATTGTTGCTATTGTAATATTCAAGAGTATACCAACCCACATAATTTCAGAGGAGTTTTTTACAATTAGTTATGTCATTGCATGGAAGTTGAAGATCGGTTTGTTAAATCTGAAAATTACTCAATATATTGAAGAAGCAAATTTTACTTGCGGCATTATCTATATTATAGATATCGTGTCGAATAGAGTAATATGTTGATGTTAAGAAAATCTGGAATGATATGTGGACTTGTTCTATTTTTCATATCTTTTACCGAATAAGAAATTGTTAAAGAATGCAGATAATAGCTGGTCTTCTTTACATAATAAAGTAAGGTGGATAAGATAACAACAAATAATAAAGTCAATAATGTCAAATCAAGTTCAATTGAATTAAAAATTATAAAAATAACTATATGATGGAGATGATAAACTGAAGTAGTAAAATCATGATACTATTTTTCTCTAAATTATGTTTTCATCTCAGATGATAAATGATTCCGTTTAATGTTAAACTAAAATTTTGCGAAGCTGTAATGAAAAGATATAATTCCATTTCATACAAACGCGGGTTCATAGCAATCGTTTCCCATTGCACGATGCCCAATTCGTGCCTATACTATTTGAACTGTTGATGAAAGTCTGATAATTGAACGATGTACTAATTCAAACCCAATTTGGGAAATATGAAACAATATTTTGAAATTGCTATTTCATTTCGTTACACATAAATATTTATGTTTTGGATTCAATTTCATTGACGCTACATATAAATAGCGTTAATAGTATGTGAAATCCACTTCATCAAGTTAATTGAATGAATATATTAATCGATAGCTTGCTTTTATCATCATGTTCGATTTTTTCAACAACCTGCAATAGTCTAGGCCACCAAGGTTTTCACCACCGATTTCCAAGGACCTGCATCGATTTTAATGAAATTTTGATATGTAGGGAATACCTCAAAAAGTGAAATCTAGGGAATGAATATTTTTATGTTAAAAATAACCTCGGAATTTGATAGAGAAAATTTAGAGCAAAAAATTTATTTAGCATTTTTTTTAAACATAAGTTTTGCTTTAGACGTGACACAATTTATTGAAACCTGAATACTTCTATCGACCAAAAATTTTTTGAAAATTCAACGTCGAGTAACCAATAAACGTTCAACATTTCGATGTAATTGAATAAAACCTTTGTCAAAGAACTTCTAAGGAGCTTTAAAATGAAGGTTAGTGGAATTCACTAGCATGAAAACCAAGAAAGCCATGGTCGAAAAAAAAATCTATTTTTTTGTAGAAAAACACCTCAATTTCACCCTTAGCAATAGTACCCAAATTGAAATAAAAATATAATCCAAGGATGATTCATTCTATTCAAGTACTAATAATGATTTCTGGAAGTTTCAACGATTTCTAATGTATAATTTCTGAAAAACTATAGGATGTACATACAAATTGATGTAGGACAAAAAGTCAGTTTTTTTTCACCAAATATTTTGCTTTTCCAAACTTTTTGTAACTTTGTGAAATAACTGATATATGACCTTACAAATCGTACCTTAATGTATGACTGATACCATTTTCGAACCTTTTATACGTTTCGGAAGTTTATAGTCTTACAGGTTATAAAATTCTCTATAAATTTACGTTTTGAGCGAATAATTTGCTTGGAAAGTAACCGAGATATGTCCAAAAAACTAAATACTTTTTGGAGTATGAGTTAAAAAATTTTTTCATTTTTTTGTCATGAGGGATGATTCATAGGGGTTGGAAATGCTATATAAGGAATCAAGCAAGGTTGAAGAAACAAAGCAAATATCGAAAACCTACTACTTTTATCGATCATTCGATATGTACAGTAGTGTAAAAATGATAGCTAAAAATATTTTCAGCAAAGCTTATCATTTCATTTTTAATGTGAGGCTATCACAAAACCAAAATATCAAGTGCTCCATTAATTATTTTTCTGGTTGTAAAACATATTATGACAGGTCTATATATAATCAGAAATTGATTTGGATTATAAAGTATTCCATAAAAGAAATATCTTAAAGTAGCGATCATTAAATGACATTCATAAAGAGCTCATGCTGGTTCCCTCGATACCAAATTTTTTCGACTAATGAGTATGGCAAATTTATTGGGAAAATAAGAGTAGTTATAAGCCGAGAATCTTTGGAATACTATGAGGCGATAGATAACGATAGATTTTTGACATTTATCACGATACTGCCAGACAACGAGAAATTTTTCAACAAAAACTGCAAGAATTACGAACCTTAAAATTATAGTGTAACTTGGAAATTATATCGTTAATAAAAATTTGAAATACAGCACTCTAATAACTCATATAAAACTATACATAGTATTAATTAATTGTCTACACCTTAACCCAAAAATACTAATGATTCTCTCATCACTACAACTTTTCTATCTTC
The DNA here is from genome assembly GCF_026250575.1 of Diorhabda carinulata. Lineage (NCBI taxonomy): Eukaryota > Metazoa > Arthropoda > Insecta > Coleoptera > Chrysomelidae > Diorhabda > Diorhabda carinulata. The sequence goes on from NC_079461.1 coordinate 11,007,395, forward strand.
TTCTCAACATTTAAGCAAAAACATTACATTCAATATACAATAATCATGAATTTGCTATCCCGATTGTGAGAAAATAATTCCTTAAATTTCAAAAAAAATTCAATTTAATCCATTCATTAATGTCTCCAAAATTGTCGCCAAATTACGAATTCACCAACATACTTCACAGCATCCTTCAGGCTTTTAATTGTATCTCCCTAACAGCCAAACATCTCGCTCTTTCCTCCATTTACTCTTTTAAAACCATAATAATCAACAATCCAATAGTCCAAAACAAAAATGGTTAGGTATCTCTGATATCTCATTTGACTTTCATCTCACACTTAAATCACTGAAAATGGAAGTACAGATTACCATGGCAAATCAGTCTCTAGAAATCACATTTCACCTTAGAATAATCATAAGCTCAACTTAAATCAAGAATCTTGCCATGATCACCACAATCACCGACTGCAGTCAACTCTTCACCATATATGAACCATTTGATGTGATTCTTACCATAGGAAATATTCGATTACCCCTTTAATGGAAAGTTCAAGAGTTCCGTAAAGTTTCTCTACCATAAAATCTATATAATCTTCTATTCTGGTATTTTCAAAAACATATGTATTCCTACGCCTCAATTTAAATATATCGTAACTTATTTAGACTTGTCCCTAATTCTATGTAGAGTATAATTGCATCTTTCTCTGTTTATTGAAAACGTAGTAACAGTGTATAGTGCGATAAAAATGAAATTTGTATATTGTTAAAACATTGTAAGAGATAAAAATTTGGAGCAACCGTTACGACAAAGAAAATAATGATAAATAAGACACAGTTAACGAGCGAACGACACACCATTGATATAATCGCTTAAATAGGGCAGATAGGACGCTTGAAAATCATCTCTCTGGGATCTTCTAAAAATACCATACATCGAAGTTATTGAATAGTGCTACTCGAAGTAACTGAAATTCAAGCAAAAGGTGGAGTAGAAGTGTTTTAACAGCTCATTGCACTGGCGAAAGATGATAGTTTCATTGAACTTGCGAGAAAATTAAAACAACCCAAGATGTAGATTGATTTATTAGACAAATGACAATTACAAACACCGTAGCAAAGGTCAATTCAATCGGAAAGTCTTGTGTGTATGGTGGAATTACGAAGGTTTAGTGAACTGATGGTGGAGCGATGGTTGAGGTATATAGTTGACAACTGATACAAATTTATGAGGATTTATTCAGGTTCAGTCAACTGAAAGAGGGCTCTACCTCCCTCTTTTTTGATAGTTTTTCATTGTCAAGGCACGTTAGAACAACAAATCTAACTTAGTCTAAGGACAACAAAACTTATTTGACTTACTTATAATTCAACTGAAAATAATGACAGAATTGTGAAGATTTTTATTCATTCAAAATATCTATGAATCATGATAGGTAATTCCTTATAATGTATTTGTTTTTACGAAAATACAAATCTGATAAAAAAATTTGACGAAAATGAACTTACCGACCGACCGACGTGAATTTATCATCACTCCTTTCACGTACCATGTGCAGGAATCATGACAAACAAACGATATAATCAAAACAAACAATTATCCATTTGAAAATTTCTCTAATTCGGATATTTCATATACATAAATGATTAGTTTTAAATGAAAATATTGCTGGAATCGATATAAATTATTCATGATTATTTCAAATAACAGTTTTTTATTAGTGATGAATAAATTAAAATTTTGTTGACATTTTAAATAAAATAGTTGATTTTGAAACGACTGTTCTAATGAGACTAATTTAATATAATATTTCCATTTCATGTTAAATTATTTAAAAGTTACTATATTCATTTAACATTCATTTCCAAGATTGAATAAATTGTATCACTCGATAAAATGAAAGAATAGAAGCAAAAAATTTTTGTTCAATATAAATTATGACTACAATGAATAACTTGTAGAAAGTTGGAAATAGATACAGGTCTCAAATACACAACTCTATGCTTATGTGATTCGAAATGTCTTTCAATCGATAAGGAATACAATCAAATGTCAGAATTTTCACTGTTGGAATATAATCGAAAATGTATATTATGCAGTCAATGAAAAAATCGCATATATATATATATATATATATATATATATGTATATATATATGTATATATATATATATATGTATATATATATATATGTATATATATATATATGTATATATATATACTCTTTCTTGAAGTTAACTGATTTCATAGTTGCAATATTAATTTATGGGAAATACAATATTTTATGCACTGTAGTACGTTATCGAAGATCTATTATATGTAAAAAAGTGAATGCTTCGTTCTATTATGAGAGTTCAATATACTCAATTGCAATAATGGATGTGTGAGCTGGTGCATTGTCTTGTCGCTTTCTTCTTAGCTAAATGCGTCCGTTTTTGTTTGATTTCTTCGCTTAAACTTAGAAAAATGTTAGCAGAATACTCGCCGTTGATGGTTTTTTTATTTTTCGAGATAGTCAATAAATATTATCCCACGCGCATCCCTAAAAACCAACGCCATGACCTTGCCTGCTGGAGGATGGGTCTTCTTTGGAGCTGATTCTCGGGGTATGAAACGGTGCAAAAATGCGGCTTTATTTCTATAAAACATAGTCAAACATTCGATGGAAACTTCTAGACTACACTGTTTTTGTCCCATTGTGAGCAAACGCGGCACTCATCTTGCGCACAGCTTTCAGTCGAAGATCATCTTCAACTTTTCTGGAGTCTTCACCTCCATTTGGACAACTACCGCAATGTTGGTCTTCCAGGTCGTACGGCTTCTTTAAACTTAAAACAATATTTTACAGTTGATAGCAAAGGCGCAGTTTCACCCAGAGTAGAATCTAGCTGAGCTTTTATATTGGTTGGGCTAAGACCTTTCAAATAAAAGTATTATATCACACAACAATGACCAATTTTTTCCATATTAACATATTACAAATCTATTAATGGCTGCCAAATATTATTCTTCGGCGTATAAAATGAAACTTCTTAACAGTGAAATGTTATCTTATGAAACCTTAGTTTGCCTTCAAATGAATACGATTGAAAGTTATTGTTCATTATAATTGGATTTTGATTCATCATGCTCTAAACGTAGATTACTCTATTTGTACGCAAGAATTTTCCCTGCCATTCTGATTTTATTAGGAAAATACTTTGGAAAACCACAGGTATTATGAATTTTTATTTCATATAAAATATTTAATAATAAATAAAGTTAATTGCTGCTAACTTCATACCTAATAAGGGAATTTTGAAAAACACCGTTGATAGGGTCTTTGCGATTGCACGCAAATAGTTTAAAAAAAAAAGAATCAACTCTAATCACCAAAGAGGAATGCTGTCATAGGAATAACCCGACATAATTTTATGCAAGTAATCACATCCTGAATTCTGTCCTATCAATTTGGAAACACCTTCTATAACATTGTTTAAAAAGAATCATATGACACAATATGGAAACTCAAGAATATATTCTTAATGTGAGTTCCAGTGTTATTTAAAATTGCTTGTGCCTGTGTCTTGATTGAATATTTTTTCTCTAAACGATATTTTCAAATCGTATATATTACTAATTGAGAAATTTTACGAAGACTGACATATACGCCGATATATCAATATTCCATAAGATGACATTTTCCCTAACAAAGGCGTTCCGAATTTTTCCATCGAATTTATTTTAGAATAATCTCCGATCTTCTAAAAATATACAATATAATCATGCACGTGTAAATTCATTATTCAAAGTAATGCCATTGTTCAATGCAATGTCACGATCGCAAAAATATGAATTTCCATAAAAGTTCACTTCGTGACAAGCACTACAAAGCATAAAATGTGAGTGATCCCATTTATCTTCATCAGGTGCATCTATATATAAAATATGGGACCGTCACAACGTTATTTTGTAGTTTGTCGCTTGATCCTATACGGTTTCTGAGAATATTTAGCCTTTATTGGATTAGAATGATTGATTTCAGGTCTACTTATTCAATTCTTAGGTATTTCTACACTACATCGTTATGGTTTTGAAGGAGTTCAGTAGAAGACTATCATGCAATATTTATTGCAGTACTGATTGTATACAAAATATCTGTAATTATGAAATTACTGCTACAGCTTGATAATTGGATACGAATGAATGATATAAATCGCAAAAGAAAAATTTATTATTTATAATTTCCAATATTTAGCATAGATTCCTAAATGATCATTGAATTTTGAACAAACTGATATTGACAAAATCTCAATAACATAATATGTCATGAGAAATATTCAAATCGGTTTTACTTTAGTGGTTTGGTATGAGAGTTCTAAGAAGAAACTCTTGGACAAATTACTTTGGTTGAGTATTTTCTTTAAACAGAGACGTTGTTGTAATTGCAGATTGCCAATGAGAATTTCGGATACCAGGAAATGGAAGGTCGGCTAATAATAATCTCTTATACCTTTTTAACCAAACTAGCAGATTATTATGGTTGTTGAATTTTCAGGAATATTTATTGAAAATAGAAGTTATCGTGTATAAGCAATATCATGTTAATTTGATAATTAAAAATAGAAGAATTGCTGCGAGAGCCGTTTTTTTTTCAACCTCAGATAGGCTATAAATAAAAGACTAGTTCATATAAAACAATAATTCTATTACCAAAAGATTGGTACAGTTACGATTACTTTTCGACATATTCATCGAAGAATTTAAGACATTTGTCATATATGTGGACAACCTTTTCAATACCCTCTTCAAAGAAAGTACCGTTCACTCACAATTGAGTACAAAACAGATCTTGAAACTTCTGGAAATACCGTAGACAAAGCAGTAATGGTGAATCTGCGGTTTTCTTTAACCACTCTGTCAACTCGTTGAACCAGGTCAGGCTGAAACGACTGATTTGTGTCCTTAGCCCTCTTTATCATGCTCACAATTAAGGCTATCTTTAAACTTTCGACTTCATTCAAGTTTTTCTCATATACACGACTCATTTTCCGATGGATTTCTGCAGCACTATGGCCTTCAGCCTGAAGAAAACGAATCACAGTTCGCAATTCGCACTTGGCGGGAGCGTCAATAATGACGGAAATGTTTTCGTGGCTGCAGCACAACGCCAACTGACGCCTGAATGTCAACAATGGCGTAGTGTGTAATGCGAGAGCTTTGCAACGCATGCCCGCTTTCTTCTGCTCGCGTAGCATCTGTACGGAGCGATCGGATGTTGAAAAAAAAAAGGGACGAATAACTTATTTAATTAGATGTGTCTTCCTTCTCCTATTTTACAGTATCCTTTCCTATAATTGGAACTAATATAGAATCATGCAATTGATGATGATTTGACAGGCTATATCAGTATCATATTTCTCAATTCATACCAATAATCAGGTTTTGTTGAATGAAAAATGTTATCTAGTCACTCATTTGAATCTACTTCTAAGTGGTCTGTTATAAAAAAATTCGTTTAAGTAATTACGTACAGAGCACATTGTTGTGATCCACCAGTCCACTGATTTCTCATTGTAGGAAGTATTCGGTCCCTTCAAATTATTATTATTACTAAGCATTAGTATCACTATAACCTCCACAATTGTGGTGATTAACTGTACCATTGGCCACAAAAGTGACTTATCTGGGAAGGAATATCCATTTTGCAATGTAATTCGACTTTCTCTCTCATTTTATTGTTCGTAGTTTGGTTGGAGGTGTCAAGGACAGTTGCATACATACCTAGGTCTTGGTCAATCGTGCTCCATTTAAAACTACCAAAGGTTGATGTAATTTGATGTATTACTCTGACACTTTGGTCTAAATGTTTTAACGTCACTGGTCGTCACCATGAGGCTTGCCCAGGTGTGTAAACCTTACATGTATAAGTACTGTGCAATCGCTGGTCAGCAGGTTCTTCCTCCTCCAATTAACAATGGCATCCATGATGCTTATAATCTAAAGATGATGTTTAAGCAAAGTCTGTTCTGCAAGCAGACAACAAAGAGATGTAATAGAAACAACTAATATATGAAAATTAACCGAAATTTGAAGCCATGGGTTGATTGATATTAGTTGATATTTAATTTCAAAATATGAGCAAATGGACAAACTAAGAGAGAAGTAAAATTAAGTGTGATAAAAATATCAAATGGGAATAAACTGTTCTCACTAATGACGAAGGAAAATCACAATCTACTAAATTTTGTCATGAATAATTGTTTAATAATTTCAATTTCAAACTGTCTTTTTGGAAATATCAAGTTAGAATTATGCAGTCTTGTCGGTTGTATTCTTAATTTGATAGATAATAAAAAACTGATATTATATAGAGGGTATATTGTGAAGAAAATATGTTTATAAGTTTGTTCTATGTTTTTCCTGTGAGGACCTATGAAGTTATTACTTCTCTAAAGGCCAAAATTTTTTGTATTATTCGTCACGTTAAACCAACAATGGTAAAAAAATTGTTGGAACTGGCCTTTCGAAATGCGCCTTGCCAAGAATAGCAAAAATAACCATATGCACGAAATCAGTTCCACATATAATCATCGGTAGGAATTTATTTCAGATAAAAACTTTTCCCTTATCTCAAATTTTTCTGCCATTTTTTAAATTTTAATATACTCTGGAGATAAAGATTACGTCGATTACAGCCTTTCTCTTTCACTGCTACAGGAGTTGCTTTGTTGATATTGTACATAATGCTAATTAGTTAAACGTAGATTATTCTATTGACAAAGAGCATATGGATATAGTGGAAGTAATCCCCATTGAAATTACTTCAACTTCCAAACTCTCGGACCATAATTTATTTGTTCTAGGAAGATTCACGTATTTTCTAAGGTTTCTTCCAGTTTCAATGGAAAGTTCTCAACTTCCAGTCAAATTATTCATGAACAAGTGAAATTAATAGTAAACTTGCTTAAAATTATCAAATTGACATGACAATTATTATTCAATGATATGAAATGGGAATTGTTTCCGTCAATTCTATTCCTAAGAACATCTATTCTAATGCAAACCTTCTCTAATTGAAATAATGTAAATGAATCAAAACTATGATCAGCACTATCTAAAATACTATCCAAATCTTATGATAGCAGAAAAATTTCTATGTTTAATTATTAACCTTTGTCTTTGTCATAAAAAGATCAAAATATTACTCTGGGACTGCAGAAATCAAATAATTTTCTCCTTCCTATTTTCTCACTGATGAGACGTCTCCGTCAAAACTAAAGAGTCATGTTAATTTTTACTCACTATTACTATTCAATTACACATAACCACAAATTTAGGATAAAAAAAGAATTATAAGAATTTTTTGTGTCGCCGGCACCAGTTGCAACCATTTGCACAGTAATGATTCAATAAAGTTTTTGGAACTAACGTAACTAATTCCACATAGAAAAATATTTCGACATGTTTCACTGTCATGTATCACTATAATCCGAATATAAATAAACTGTATATTTGTTCCATTCAAATGATACCTCACACAATCGACCTGAAGAAACAGGAATATAATTATTTCATCCATATTCAAAGATATCAGAGTTTTGTGGATAGTATTTCCGTTATTACTGATTATAGTTGTGATAAAATAGTCAATGTTAATTGTATAGATCATTAGGAAGTACACCAAGGCCAATTTTCCGTACTTAATTATTCGGAAAACGCCACTTTTTTGGCTTTGTTACTGCTGATCAGTAATTAATTTTCATTTTTTCACACAGAAAGTAATGACTCATAGGTTATCTTTTCGGTATTTCTGTTCTACAGTTTATATATTTTAACTTACTTTCACCTAGTTCTTTTAAAATTATTTCACTTTACCTCTAGAATTTCGAGTTTTGTACAAGGGAAATACAAAATGTTCTATACTTGATAAATGAAATATTTCATCACTATACATATTTGATTTGAAGTGAAAGAAAAATATGAGCTGTATATAAATAGTTTGTACTAATACCTTTGATCAAATGTGCTGAGTAATTTCTGCATAGATGAAGAACACATTTTGTGAATGAAGAAACAAGATTATTACTCATTTTTCGTACTGCGTATGGAATGAAAAACAAATTCTAAAAATTGTACAATGTTCAAAATTGAGCCATTTCTTTCGCAGGTCGGGCTTACTTCTAGGGTGTGGAAGGTCGATCGGGAACTCTGATTCCGCAATAAGAAGAAAACTTCAATATAACAAGATATCAGATTACTTCATAAACAATAAAAAACTTATATAAAGTAGAAAAAGATTATATAAACCATTTCAGTAAACAAAACAGACCTAAGTATTGTATTATAATTTCCTTTCGCCTTCTCGGCAATAGAACAGTCACGACAAACATTTAATTAATTTTCTAAACAGACAATTTTCTTACAATTTTTGTTGGTCTATTTTCTTCTTTTCACAAAAGGCACAGCGTCTGTGTACAGGAGATTCCTGATTACGTTATTTTTTAGTTCATTTGTAATAGCAAATAAAACACTAAACTTTCTTCTTATTCACCTTTACTACATCATTAAGCTATAAACAAATAAGTAGTGGACTGTATTTACTATTTAACTATATTGAACTTTGAAACTAAAACATTTATCCACTCTTGCTAATTGGCATCAACCAAAATACATAATATATAAACATATTATAAGATAGTAGCGCGATAATAATTACACGCACGCTACCAAGGCCAAAAAGCAAGTGTTACATTGCTTTTACTATTTATCTTTCGGCCCAGCGCTAGCCGACGGGCGACAGCAAAAAAAAGGTCTAAAAATAGAAATCACAATACAGCTTGTTGCCACGGTAACAAAATTCAGTATATGCGGCGAACAGATTAATAACAAGAAAGAAATATACATATATACGAGGTGCGTTCACAACAGTCCGCGTACCGCATCCTTTAACTGGGGAGGAAGAGGTGCTTTTAGTCAAAGACTTGCCCGCCTAAGTTGTTGATTTATTATATTTGGTATATTCTCAGTAACCCGAAGTTGAAGATAACCTTCAATTAGTTGAAATGCCAAAGTATGTAAAAACTACCTCCTTCAAATATATCAGATGGATTTATTAGTTGCTTAGAGAACAAAAGTGTTAATGCCACTACGTTGGGCAACGAGTAAAAAATCACCATCGGGTATCTGTGAGTATTTTTTGACACTTCATATGCCGTGCATAATTTATCAACACAGTCAACTCCTTGTTTGGTCTCATTGTAAGCTATAATTATATTTATCATAATGAATACCTTTCTTTGGTACATATGATACTAACGTAACACTTTGTTGAAAAGCAAAAATGCTAGACTGTGCAGGTCGATTTCCTGGTCGAGAGAATTCAAGACGTAATTTTTTTTTTGTTTTATCGTATTGTACCTAGAAGAGTGAAATTAAAATCCATTTCCAGGTTTTCAGGTAGCAGTATACTAGTAAACCAATTCTCATCCGTAATGTTTCTTCCAGAGATACGTATTGGTTCACAAAGTCTGGTAAGGACTTCTTTTGACGAGTTGCTTATTCAAAAAGGGACATCGGGCTGTTTGCCAACGTATACCTCCAAATCAACGGTATTATGTCTTTGCGTCCACCAATGCAAATACCTTTATATCATATTAAGCAGATTTTGCTTGGAATATATTAACGAAAACTACATTTTCCTCGAAACGCTTCGAGTTTTTCGCCTATGGTTATGTAATCGAAAGTAATATATGCAGCTTGGCGGTTATTGACGAAACCTATAAAAAAATTTCCTTATTGGAACCAGGTTATTAAATTGTTTGCATTCTTGATGCGTAGTCAAATTGTCAAACCTTATATGTTGTAATAAAAAATGAAATATTTCACATGATTAATATAATAAGAGTTTTTAGAATACCTGCTTTATACAGAAGACCAATATGTGCTTTAATTCAAGTGAATTCATGGTTTTGGCATCTCTTTCTCTCTGATAATTTTCCTTTTGTTAAATTTTTTACTGGAGATTTTACACCGAGAAAATGATTGAATATTTTCTTTCCGTGTTCTCTCACGCCTGGGAATTTCATATTTAGATCAAATGGTAGTACCGCCTTTGCTGATCACCTTCAGTGTTCCCTGGGCTCTGACTAAGGCTTTTATACCACTGAAAAACACGCGCACGAGATAGAGAATTGTTCCCATAGGCATCTCAGTAGGAGTGCTTTTTTTTATTTAACGAGATTGATACGTTGCTTTTGTTTTTAGTCACACATAGTTTTCGGCACGTTTGTTTCAAACCGCTACAGCACAAACACTATAATAGTGACGGAAATGTGTTTTGGGACGTGCATAAACAATATACTTACCTACCCAACGAACTCCTCGTTTCTTACCCCACCCATTTAGGTCGTCCTCTAGGCACGCAGTCTCGTTATTTAATAGCCAGATCTCGTATTAAAACTTAATACTTAATACTTAATGTTTCACAAAGCATATGAATCTTTCGGAACATCAAGTTTTTTATCAATCATCAATAATAACCAGACAGGAACTGAGAGTATCAAATTGCATTATTAGATACATTTCGGACAACCTAGGATATTATAGTAAGGAACAAAGTAGCTACCTACCTTTCTGGTACTATCTGGACCTCGGCTCTCAAGCTTATTCTGAAGATGCTGGACTCAATACAGAAAAACACAATTCGAGATATAGCGGATTCAGAGTTAACTAGAAGATTAGGAAGCTTGAAGCGTAAAAGACATCGCTGACCTGACTTTGTCTTACCGATAGCACCACAGCAGACATAATCCCACATGCAGGCGTATTTGCAGAATCTACTTGGAAGACAAACGTGACTCATGGACATCGGCTTCGCCTGCAATAGGACTCTTCCTTTTGATCGTGAAAATCAATAGGATAGTCGGATACTACAAAAAGATTTTTTAGCTTAGCACCGTTTTGTTGTTAAGATTTTCTGAATATCTTCTTAACTCTGAAACTGGTAAGAAATGGTTTGTGATAAAATTAATTCAGTTATTCCATTTCCAATCGCCACGTGTATATATAAATACAAAGAAATGTGCTTCGATTTAACGGTAAAATTCGTGAAACTAAAATATTCACTTCACTTTTATGGAAGTATTTCATTTTCAACATAATATTCTTTTGGGCCTACATATTCAAACCAGCTTTTTGTTCATGGGACATAATAGTGTATCCACTGATATATCGTTGAAAAATTCAATTGAATTACGATTAAGATATCCGAATATTTTTCATGCTAGGGAGCTGTTACTCAGCATCATGCAATCGTGACCCGTACCTTGCAAGCTTTTACGTATATAATATAAATAAAATACATTATTACCGTATCAGGTACTTTTATTCGAAGGTAGCCAAATATAATAACAGAGATTCAGTGCTGGAGGGCTCGACCGTGTTTATGTGGCCACAATCATTCATTTAATAGTTTTAACATGTAAATATCAATGTTTAAGTAACACCATAAATTATTGTTACTGCAAATTTACTCAACAACGGTATTGAAAATGATGTATCTATTGCATTCATCTAAAATCTTTTGTGGGTTCAAAGTGAATTTTTTTAGATGAAAAAATGAGAAAATTTAATTTCAGATGAAATTATCGTGATGGATATAAGTTGTAGTGTAGTTTTGAACATTAATTTATAAGCTAGTGTAAGAGTCAGGTCAAAATGACGGTCTTCATCGAACTCATATTCGTTTATATTAACTTGCAATATAAAAATTATCGATCAGTTAACATGATTGCTTATGGAGAAATTGGGTATTAGATTAATTTGAAGTAATCGAACCGGAATAAATCAACTTGTCACCTCATCGTCATAATTTATCCTAGAAAGCCACGTGGAATTCCTTAAAATTACTTATTTGAATCCAATAAAGGAAAGACAAGGATAGAGGAGATAAGAAAATCAAGCAACACCCTTCGTCCGTAGATTATTCAGATTAGTGGAACGCCATTTGTATATATTAATGTATTTACCAGTTGGGATTCATTAGCCAAATGAAATTACGGCAAACCGGACCCTCGAGTACTTATGTTGTTGGTGTTGGTCTACCTTATAATCTGACGCTCGCCTGCTTTATGAGGTTACCGTGGTCGCATTTGAATTTTATCTTCAAATGTAAATTCCCGAAGCTGGAATCGTATAAAAAGCAAGATAATAGGGGATGAAAGTCGACACAGCAGGGTAGTGTCACTGCGCTCCCATGGTTCCGAAACGGCACATATTTCAAATGATAACACCTTCGCTGTCACGCGAAAATATGATTTGCTTCAACTGAGTTTACGAATGATATGACAACAGTTTTCATAACTTCATGTTTAATTTCAATTATCTTAGATATATTATTAGAATAATTGCTGCAAAGAGAACATTGAAGTAACGTATACAGAATAAATACAATAAATTGTACAAATTGTTTCCTATATTTTGTAATACTTTAAATTGAACAATTCTTGATGAGTAGCATGATAAAAACGGTATGAAAAAAGTAATAGAAAAACCTTAAATGTATTCAATTATATGTAACAAAAAGACACAAATGTGAATGTTTTTAGAATTTTAATAATATTAGGAGATTCCACTCGAAATTGTTGTCGAATCATATGTCGAAGAACATTGGATTAAACAAAAATCGATGATAGTTTATTTCAGATTAATCCCTTTAATAGAAATTCCGATACGAAATAAATGTGAAAGAATTCTTCTGGAACCACAGTGAAAGTACGAAGGAAGACGGTGTCACTTGTATTTCTACAATACATTCTAAAGTCGATTTGGAAGAAGTTTTCCTAGATGAAAAAATCTCACCTAATTCACTTTATTCATAATTTAATTTCATTTGATAAGGAGATATTGAGATTTTGATGATTTATTCGAGTACAATTGTGAGATATTTTGTCTTTTCCATCTTCAAGAGCTGCATAATGCTTGAATCAAAATTTTATCTCATCATCGCGAAAATCGAATTATTTACTTGTTCGATATTTTGATGTGCAAAAATTTTAAATCGAAATATTCCAAGAAAAAATTCAATTAATTGAAAATATTAATGACTATCCAGATGGAGACGCTTTCTTATAATCAGATGCTTATAATAAATTGCCCGCGAGACCTTTGTGACTTCAATTCTGAACAGATTTCCATTTTTAATCCGTCACCAGAAGAATAAAAAACATTGGAGTTATTAAAATGAACTGTAATTGAGTTAGTCGAAAAATTTTGCATGTTTATAATGTACACTCGCGCAAGGTAGGTGGGTTGAAATGACCTTTACACTTAGGCCAATATGGACGAATTGTGATGCCACAAGATCTATATTGAACTGGTGTGTGAAATCAATCGGATCGTTCGATTTTTCTTTATATTTTGGTTCCAAACTAGAGAATCTTACAAGATCCTTTATACCTTAAGAAGAGATGGCTGAGGGTCACGATTTTTCTGTTACTTAGCGCAAGGCTATCACAGGAGAGCTGTTGAACCGCTTCAACAGGTTTTACAACTTCCAATGAAATAATATGAGCTGAAACGCTACCAGGAAGCGTGAATTTCCATTAGACATTGTCGTCTATAACTATTATTTTTTATATTTTTGTCTCATCAACGGATCTTTTATACTGGCCATCCTTTCTGCGAAATGTGAAGTTTATACTCCCTGCATTTAAGCCTATAGGTTAACATATGTTACGTAGAGGGATATCAAACTAAGTGCCTTATTTTGACTGGCTCTCATAAGCCCCTAGTATTCATGCGATCAAGATCAATTCCATAGATAGCTGATACTTGGAATATGCTTTAGAAATTCGGTAATTCTCCCCCTACACATTCCAAGATCTTAGCTCTATCGGGAAGCTTAGTGGATCCGAGAGGGGCATTTTGTGTTAAGTCTAATTGAGATTTAACTTTAATTTTTCATATTGTTTTGAAATGAAATGAAGGTATCATATAGTACGTTTTATCTCGAGCAATTTAAACTCATATAATAACGAAACTGAGGCTGTACTTCCAACATATTTTCTTGGGTAGATATCTAGAGATAGGAGATGGAGAATCACATCAAGATTTTTGTATATAGTATCCTGGTAATACCAGTAATAGCCATAATTATTTGAACTTTATTAAACATATCACATATCAAGGATTTATCCAAAGCCCTACACCATACCAGAAATCGGTATAGGGTGAACGATTTCTATGTAGATTCAGCGCACAACTTTAGAAAAGAAAACTTTGTATATCCTCACTACTTTCCATTTACTAATAAATCTAATTTTCCAATCTTCTCGAATCAAAAACTCGATTGAAGTATAAACCATGAAGACATTTGAGGAAATATTGTATATTTCTTACATTCATTATATAAGTACATACACATTCAATTCTCACCAAATCATGTAAAATGCTCATGTATACTAATGCCCCAAACTTTTCCAGCGTTTCCAAAAAATGTTTATAGAAATCACTCATCCATTCAAGCGAACAATTTAGATAAGGTCCCAACAGCTTAGATTCCGTAATCGCGATAGATTGGGTGGTAGAACTAGGAAATAATATTTGCTTGTCGTTAAATTATTAGCGAAAAGCACGCAAACAAAGTGAACTTACGTGTTTCATATCTGCGTGTTTGTTTGTGTAACCCCCTTTCAATGTTTAATTTATTCAATAAAGCAACCATAGTGTTGCCACTGTAAACAAGTAATACATAAAATATTTCAGTGACATTTTAGCTTTTAAAACGTCCTTCGGCTGTTTATGTTATGTTGATGTTTGAATAAGCTATTATCATTATTTGTTAGCGATCTTGATCATTCAATTTATGTGTGAATAATAATATATATTCTGCCACCAGGCTTTAAGTTTTTATTTACTATTATTGTGATTGTTGGAATTGTTGAGTCGAGTCACATGAAGCTATGATAGAATTCTGAGTCGGATGTTGAAAAATCGTTACTGTTACTTATACAGTATGCTTCTAAATTCATGCATCAAAATTCAAGAGGTGATTGCTCGTATGAAATTGAGATGACACTTTCCTATAATGAAATTTCCTTTACTTACCCTTTAACAGTGGTGACTAAAATTGAGTTTTTATAAAATTTTAGTAATTTTCATCCAATTGCAAAGGTCTCACTACGAGTAATTTTTCAGTATTCCTGTTACATTTTACAGAGGTCTAATTAGCAACCCTCACTTTATTTCATATCAAAATTTTTTAAGAAGAATTCTTATAAATTAAAATTACATTACGAAATCTTTGTTTCATTTAAAAATATTTTTTATTGTTAAATTTTTTTCCATAACCAAAAGCTGCAGAGAAAAAAAAATAAACACTGTTGGGATTATAGATTAGGTAACGGTGTATTTATGAAGAATAAAAACTAAATACGTTATCAATTAGAAGATTAATTTATTTTGGTTAGAGTATGTCCTACTTCCTAAATTTACAACATTTTGGATTTTATTATCTTTCTATTCTATACAAAAACCTATACTTAGTTTCATAAATTGTAGCTCGAAAACTTTTTTTTCTTTATTTTAGGAAGTAACAAAATATTTTCTTTGACAAGGTTGAAATGTGTTTAACAAATGTTTCAAATTAGAAAACTTTACTTCCAGTATCATATTAAAATCAATGTTATAAAAGTACAATATCTTGAAACAGAATTTATAATTTTTTAGATACATTGAGTGGAAAATAGTTTCCCTGAATTACATGAAGATATAGCACTCAATATCAGACAAAACAAGTGGTTCATGCACGGTGGTGCTGCAGTGCATTTCAGTCGGACAACATTTGGATGCATATACATATCCCAACCGTTGTATTGGTCCAAGAGAGCTACAACATTGGCCTCCTCGATCTCCAGATTAAAATCCTTGTGATTTCTGTTTATGGTGTTACCCTAAATCATTAGTCTACACGACAATCATAGTTGATATCAACGTTTTGAAGAATCGTATTCAAATAGCGTGTGAACGGCAATCCATGACAGGAAGGGTACATTCATATATTTTGGCTTGAGTTGTTTATTTCCAGTATCTATTATAAATCATATTATATTCCTATTATTTACCACTCATGCTTATTTTTTTCTTTGCAACTATTAGTTTTGGGAAAAAATTCAAAATTAAAAATTATTTTAAAATAAAACAAGAATTTTAAGTTATAATCTTATTTCATCCCGAAAAAAAAGTTTAATATGAAATAGAGTGAAGGTTTCTAATTTCACGCCCTTATAATGAAACAGGAATATTGAGAATAAACGCATGGCTACTCCAGTGCGAGAGTACTGAAAAGACCCATCTTAATTTCACACTAGCAATCACCTCCTTAATTTAGTAACACCCTGCATATCCTCTGTATTTGATGACAAATTAGACAACGCATCAAAGTACAGGTATTTTTTTTATTGGGTTCACAGTACGTAACTATCATTCGCCACCATAAAACTAAAATTTTTACGATCTATAGATACTAGTATAGTTGCTAGAATATATATTTTTTCAACATGATAATAAATATTTAGCTGAAGGAAGAAGTGGTAAAATAACCAGTCCAACAAGATCCCTCATATATAGGGCTAATGTTCTTATTAGTCCTTTACGTTGTTTCGTTTTGCGACCAATGGTTGATTTGCCTCTGTGAATTCGACTTCTGAATATATTTATACTTTGCCTATCCACTATACTTCAATTCCATACGTAGTATGCATCGTTTGTAAGGTGCTAATAAAGCGGCAATCAACATTTTCCCCATATCGCGAGTCGTAGTCGCCTTATCTTCTATTTACGCATTACACCTGTATCTTCTTCATTGAATGGAATGAGTCTTGGTATTCCCCAAAACATGTTTATATACATAGCATCTCGTTATAATGGATGAGAATTATGTGAATACCCAAATGTGTGATCATTCAATCATTTCTAAAAAATTATCTATTATGAAAGGCAAATTGTAATGTTTTTCTCCTTTATTTATACGACTTCTATTCGCAAGGTGAATTAATAAACACCGTCTCTTACGATCTTAATTCATTTTAATACTTTACACTACACTAACTTATAATATAGTTCAGTTATCATTACCACTTAACTAACTTGAATAATTTATAAGATTTCTTCGATTACTTTCTGTTTCGGTTTGTGAACTACGACTATTTATTATCAACTAACTAAACGGCGCTACACTTCTTATATATCTCAAAAGAAATTCTCAAAAGGTATAGAAAATAAACAAACAAAACCAATAAATTAATAGACCTTCCTAGAAATTATTCAAAAGAAACAATGTAAATAGATCGACTGCTATAATAAAAACTTATATTAAACAAACATCAAACGGATTCCGCGGCTTATAAAAAATATGTCAAAGGCGCCGAGCGCCTTTGCCAAATTTTAGAATTGCACTACATCTAGACAGGGCCGATTACAATTTGTTGATGTACAACAATCCATATTAAGCTTATCTAACCTATTTCACTGAATTGTTCAATCCAGATACCTTTTTATCACATTCACCGCATTACTTAGTTACAGTATAAATCGAGCACAAAATTCGAAATTGCTTCTATCTAGTTAATATCAAATTAAAAGTGATATGAGTTATGTAACTCACACTATAACTTGTTCATTGCATCAACGCAACTTAATTAAAATAAATTGCAAACTAAAGGTCTTTGGTAAAAACTTTTCTTGACTTTTATCTTGTTGACCTCACCAGCTCGTACAATATTTCTCAAACTTCATTTCAGATAATGCGTTTTCTGTTATATTTGTCAACCATTGGTGATTTTACCATATTTTTACTCAACTTTCAACAATAGAATAACGTCCGTTCATACTGTTTCCAAAATTTTTTGCAATATGCTATTTTCCGATCTTATGACACCGACTTAGTTTTTCTCTCATCATATTCATTGCCTAAACAACACATTGTCACTGGTGCAAGCTTATTGAGGTTGAAATTTGGTTATGATATTATTTAGTGAAGAGAATTGTTGAAAAATGATATGCATTTTATTATAAAAAGATACGTGACCATTGTATATTCAATAATCACCACAACGATACTAAATGGATAATATACATTCAAAGAGAACAATTCTTGAACTTACACAAAGTTTAAGGATAAATTCAATCTTTGAATACTTTGTATCAGAAGCAAATTTGTCCTAATCGTCAAATTGTTGAGCAATTACTCCACAAATGAGTTATTAGAATCACCAAATAAATTTCCTCACGAATTTTTCTTTGTATTGTAAGAGTAGCTTTAAAAGTGAATGTTACAATATTCAGTGATATTTTGGATAGAGAGACTTTTTGCCTTTCGCCTTTCAACGAAATTTGGGAATATAATTAACATTTCAACAGGTTTTTGATGAGAACCTGCATATTAGGTGATTTTCATATTTGGACATATATAGAATAAGGACTTATTCTTCACTTAGTTTAAATTTCATCGAAAACAGTATCTTCTAGGTATACTAAGTATTATTCTTTAACTGTAATCCCTTCACTCACTCCGGAGAGAAATGTTGGTTGCATTTTGAAATTTCGTTAAATAATAATTTCTTTAAAACTACCTGTTTAGCTCCAAATTTGGAATTTCAATGAAAGGATATTGCGAAGATAATACTCCCTTAACTACTCAGAGTCTTATCAAATTACATGAGTTAAAATAATAAATTTTCCACAACATGGAGGTACGTACGATGAATATTTTACATGGTGGGATTCCCTGTAGGCCTACACCATCCATCGACGTATCATTGCCGTTAGGTTTAGAATTTTTTACACATAAAATTCTACGAAAATAAGGATTGAATATGAATATAAACACCTAGGCATCAATAATCTGTCGTGCAGAAAGTAGTATTTTGAGTGATATTTTTTTATTAACTAATTAGTTTAAAACATTGGTCACAATTCTGAAGCTATGAACTTTTAAGCATAAGAAGTATTTTCTATTTTAGCATAGCACTTTTTATGTACTGTTACTACTCTTATTGTTTTTGTTTTTGAAAACATTGAAAATTGAAATTGAACAAATAAATACATTATTTATAGTCTTCGTTTCACAATTTACCCAAGAATTATTGAAATATATTATATATTATATCTATTCTGTATTTTATTTAATACGTCTATCGTGTCTATTCTATTACAGTGAAAATTCATCATTTTATAGATGAAATATTCAAAATATTGAATTAAAACCATTTTAGCATTAGATCGAAAATTTTTTTGATATTTGAATATTTGTTGTTTGGATTACCGTTTGTTTTGAGATTCTATAGATCAAATTTAAAGAAATGATCATCAATATAATCACAAATAGCGAATTAAATACTCAAAACTTTAATACATCGTTCTTCGTTTTCCACATTAGTTGAATAATGATCAAGCTGTTAGATGAACTTACTCTTGACCATGCCACGTATAGTTGACCATTAGAGAATCAGTCATTACTCAAATTAATACCAGTCATCTTCAATATTTGTATAGTTTGATCAACCAAGTTCAATGTATGTTGTCATAATAAGGATGTAATCTTACTTTGTCACATTTTTTATATACGAAGTCGGTTACAAAGTCTTTTGAGCACAACGCTTCGTGGAGCAGGTTAATTTATTTAGGAAAGTGTGCAAATCCACTTTACTTAATTACTTGACAAAAGAAGATGTATTACTTGATGTCTTTTTTGGTCTGAGTGCTTCTATTTGATTAAATAATATCGAACATGAAGATCCCCGAGTAGGTTGGGAAGTTATAAATAAGTTAGATTTGAGTCGTTAATTTTTTTGTGCCACAATACAGCAATATGAATTCAAAAAATTTACAAAAGAATTCAAACTAAACATATTAGCAGTTTAATGTAATCATATTATCAAACACGCTGTAAATATCTATCTATCTCTCTTTATCTAAATAAATATAATTATTTTATTCCTACAAAAGCTCTTTCCGAGACCACCATGTACCTATGAAATATGTTGGTTAGTTATGTGCAATTAATATATCCTCAATGAACTATTCCAAACTCTTTGCTAATTCAAAGAAATCTATACAACATCAAACAATTTAACGCGTAATGTAGAATATTAGCGAACTAATTTTTTTTTATATTACCCATGATGACTTGTGAATTATGGAGATCAAAGATCAAAAAGATCAAATTGAAAAAAATAAAGAATTGAATGTCAATACTAGAAAAACAACCTCTTTGACAGTACATTCTTATTCTAAGAAGGAAATTAATTTGTGTATTATATTTAAAGAAAAACATTGTTTACATTCAATGTTAGATAAGCCTTTCATAATTCTCACATATTCATTCTGTTTATATATGTTTGAAATTAAACTTGTATTTTCTATAAAATAGATAAAGATATTTCTTGAAGAAAATGAGTTGAATTGATCAATTTTAAACAATCAAACGAAATTCGATATTTTGCACATTTGTTTGAGTCAGATTATGAGATTATTTTATGATACTATAATTGCCAGACACACCAGGATACCATGCACCAAAATTTTCAACCCACATTAAACGAACAAATTCAGGAATTCAAGAAACGGATGACAATACTAATTCACTGATTTTTTGACCGATAGTCTTCTCTAGGTCTCTGAAAACAAAACTTCAGTATTTTTTGCATTCAGCTTTAGGTCATGTTCAGTAGAATATTCAAGAATACTTGACGAATCTATATTTAGGTGTGTAGCTGCTACATCAGTATCTGCAGGATCAAATTAGTGTAGGACCTAAGTGTCACCAGCATATTATTAAATGTGACAATATGACACATATATCAAAGACATATACGAGGAACAAAAGTAGTCCAATTATTGAACCCTACGGCACACCAGATACCTCTTTCGCTAGCCTCAGATGAACTCCGATCGGTGCGAACTTTCTGCCTTCTTCTTATTAAGTAAGATTCAAAAAATTCACAAGATATTTCGTCAAATCCCAGATATTTCAGCTTTGCACATAGAAGATCATTATCCAAAACATCAAATGCCTTAGAGTAATCCAAGGAGACGGATATGACAGACTTCTCCTTATCCAATGCTTTTGTTATGTTGGCAGTGATATTTAACATTGCAGTTGCTGTGCTTGGCCCCCTTCGAAATCCTTACTGATGCACGGAAAAGAGTTTATCTAGGCTTCCACAGCTCGTTCGACAACTTTTGAAAGTACCGGTAACAAGCTTCAACTACTGGATTTAGCACTGTGGGTGAGCAGAGTTTGAACATCCGCAACGTAAGACCATCATTTCCTGCTGCATTTGATTTAATCTTTTGTTTTAAGTCTTCTGCAAACTTGTAGGCAGATTTTTCGATGCTCTGGAATTGGAGTAAATATTCATATTTCTCAAGCCCCTCAAAAATGCCAAAAATATCCTCGTTTTTCTCTTCTGACAGACTCATATGTAATATTTCGCAATTCTCGATATGCCTTCCAGTTTTCTGCTGAAACATTTTTCTTGTACTCAAAAGTGCTTTATATCTCAAGCTCATTAGTGACTTGAAGGCAGGAGTTAATAGGGAGCAGGGGGCTTACTTACTGTTCTTAGAGGTAGACGCTTTTCAAAAAGAGACACAAGATGGATAGTAAAGAAGTTCACCTTTTCTTCAAGCAAAGTAAATAAATAAGTCAATAAATATTCATTGAAAAAAAGATAAAAAGAAAAGATCTTGCATCTGGACAACACTTAGCTGCATACAGTCCTTAAACGTTTTAGGAACAGAAAGATTTCATTCCTCAAAAAACTGAGAGCGACTCATTCAAGATGAAATTTAGAATTACTATATGTCACTGCTATTATATAGCAGACTTCACGAAAATACTGGAATTAGTATTAGTAACATTAATTGTGAATTGGATATCATATACATATTAATATTATTCAATATTTCCACATTCTGTACAATCAGTATCCCAAATTATTGAGCGTCACTGAATGTTTTACTCTTCTGGTTTAATTTGAATGATAAATTATTTGAGAAGTTTCAACTTTCAAACCGACAGATGATCCAATATTAGAAACAAATGTTTATGCTAAAATATTATTCGCCTCAATGCGAGAGTATACACTATGTACTAAAACAAAGCAAGAATACTTGTAGTTTTTGTTTGCGATGGTTTGTCTATGTTTGGTTTGGTTCAACATAACAAGGGCCTTTTCCTATTATATATTTGACTGAAGAAAGAAGAGACACTTTACTAAAGCTCTTCTACAAATATTAATTTTAGGAGGGACAAATGGAATACAAATATATCTTGCTAAGAGGCTTGTGCTTTGTTAACTTTTTATTCAGTCTCGAATAAAATAAGGACACCAAAAAATTGTTCTCAGTTATATATCACAATAAATAATAATTATGTTGCGGATTAATGGTTTGTTCTTGGATTTATTACAATGCCGAATATTTGGTTGTATTTATAAATATCGGGATAATTGTATATACTACCAAATAATTTGATTTGTATGAATAGTTTAAATTCTATTTCCTCTGAACATATTAATCAGTCGACAAACATTTATTTGAAAAAATACATTTATTACAAACCAACTTGGAATTTGAATAGTTAGGAAAGTTATATAAAAAAAAAACGTGTCACGTAAATTGATAATACGCTGATTAAGCATGTAGGTCGACTATCGTATTATTGTTCTATATCTTCTATATATTTTTCATATAGAACATAAGGTATATGGGATGCCCCTTTAGAGATATATTTCGTCATCATCGTTTCTGTTAAATATACAATTTTCATAAGCCATGCAAACTGTCAAACATAAAATTTAGATTCCTTAAAGGCAAATTTGCATAAAGAATGGTATATCTTAATACTTGAAACATCCACTGCATTATTAGTTCATGTTATACCAGAAATTCCGGTTTTTCATGAAAACATACTATAGCAATGATTTTCAATCAGTCAACATAGTGTTTGAAGTGAGCAAAATGAATTCTTGAAGAAATGAAGAAATAGTTCAATATTGTTGTTTCTACTAAAAGGCATAAGACTAAAAATTAACTATTGATTACGAATATAAAATAGAAACTTTAGTGAAAATATGTCAATGTGGCACCCATACGGCAAGTAGATATTTTAGGAGAACCAGGCATATAATACATACAAGTACTTATCGACAAACTAGTGAAGAAATCAAGATAATTGTGTCACTATCAGTGCAAGAAAATCATTTAGGTAAATATTCACAGCGTGTATGTACAACTTGATCGTATGAATTTCTGAACGATATTCTGTCTTGAAATCTCTTATTTGATAGATCGAATATCATTAGGAACGTGAATAAAAAAGTCAATTTCTATTGAGAAAATTCAAGTAAAAAATTACTCTACCTTGATGATTTTTAGCGAATAACAAGCGATTTATGGTAGCGTTGTCAATGAGGAAACTGTTGGACTATTTCCCAATTCTAATTTTTCACGCATCGTTTCGCAAACGATACCAGCTTGTAAGGTGTTCATTTATACTCTTCAATCGAAGATATTAATTGAACTTGACCTTGATGTTCGACTATGAATGGATTGTCCTTTTCTAATGAGATTTTCCTTTAACAATTGTGAGTTTTTCTATCAAACTTGTCCCTCACTTTACTCATTTGCAAATTATGTTCTAATATGTCTTGCACAGCTCAGTACGAGATTTCAATTGGTCAATCACTTGTTTGAACACAGATTTCTTCACTTTATGCACATTTTTCATCTGGTTTTGATAATTGAGAACGTCCTTAAATATTCATCACATTTTTCAAATGACTTCTACTATGTGTGGAGTCTCCAAAATGATTTTTTCATAACCTTTAGGAGATTCTAATATTTTGTGAGCTTCGTTGATAATTTTTTCTCAAATTGAAACCAAACTTTAAATTAATACATAGTTCAATATGCATGCAATCACAATCTTACTACTTTTGTGGTAAACTATCAAGCCGAACTTTAATTGTTATTCTCAAGACATGAGTATATGATAACTACTAGTTGGAAAAGACGAAGCGTGAACAATTTTTGCAGCTCATAAACTGTTTCTTTTTAATCATGCCTCGAATTCAATGTGGTTCATTTGATCTTGATATTGGTTCTGTATAGGTAAGAGATGCATTTCACTCATCAATAATTTCGCGTGAAAATCGCAATTTTATATTGATAATAGCGTATACCTCTAGGAAAGTAGATTAGTGATAATGAGGTTAAAAGTCATTAAAAGTATCAACAAAAATGTAGGGTCGATAATAAGTCTTGATTAATTATCTGGTGTAATTGTAACAATCCAGAATGAAAATCCCAATCAACTTTCTTCTCTGAATTGATTCAAATGTAAATTTTTGTTCCATAGAAAATTGATCAGTTATATTGGTACTCGCGAATTCTGCATTTGTTTCAATACATTAACAATGTATCAGTAGATAATTGTGCAGATCATAATTTATTCATTATATGCTCATTACAGTAGATTCGTCTGTTTGAAATTGAAATTAAATAACTGTCTCTTCATACGATGTGAAGATTTTGTAACTAACCATTCTGTATCAATTTTATAACTTTTGACAATAGATACCAGTTGATATGAATGGTCTAGTGACAAAATCTTATCACAAAAAATTGTTTACATCAAAGTTACTTCGAGTTTTATTTTAACTTCACACAAAGGTTAGCCGTCATTCGAACCTTATAATCTGCTAAATTGATTCTAACTTTCAAAAAGTTCCCAAAAACTTGCAGAGGCATTATCGATCTTTCCACTTTGTAATGAAAATATATTCGTGGCTTCCATGTGTCAGATATACAGATTTCCTAAGCCCTTTGTGTATACTAGAATTTAATTAAATACTCTATCTCACTCTATATCACTATGCTTTTGAAATATATATTACTGAAAATAATTCTCGATCACCATGTAAAAAATAATAAAAGACACAGGAAACGGAAAATTCAGGTTTTCAAAAGGAAGTGGAAGTACAAATATTCCAAAATATTTTTTATATCTGGATAAATTCAAAAACGCTAATTTCCAAATTCAATGAAGTACATACTATACAATCTTTAATGAAAAGCTATAGCAGAGAATGGAGAACAGACTCTAAATTGAGCTTTAGAAGACGAGTATTAACGAAAAATATGCGGAAAATTTTATTTCCTAGCTACTAATATATTGCATATAATGAAACAAAAAATTATGAGACACATTTATTTTTAAAGCTATTTTTAATAAAGAATTGAAAACACTGAATAATGTAGATTGTTTCTTTGTCGACAAATCTCAAAATAAATTTAGTAGTCTCAGCGTTTTCTCTCATTTCTTTCCAAATTGAAGTCCTATGTGCCCCGTTTTTCCATTTTCTTTGATAAATATCAATATAACCCGACGGATATCACCTTCTATTGTTAATTTCAACCAATGACCGGAGTTGATCTTCCTGAAAAACTACCCCTTCTTTATTAAAAGTATAGAAAGATATTGAGTCTCCTGGTTTCTGATATACTTTGTCCGTATCTAGTCTTATATTACATTGAAAGCAGGAGACATTTATGAAGAACTCTTGGCATATTTCATTGGTTGTTACCCCTTTATATTCATCCAGAATTCATGTAACGGATTCCCGAACGAAAAGTTCACAATTCTCAACTCTAAATCATGCAGTTCACCCTTTCAGGAAACCAACGAGGTTAACAAACTCATGTATATATTATGAAGAAGGGCAACGTGACTCTTTTTAAATATAAAGTGACGTGAATTGGTGCACAATAGAATAGAAAAAGCTGGATTTTAAGGAGTAATGAATTTGAAATGTTTATCCACATTTTTTGCATTAAAAATAAAAAAATTATCTAGAGAAACTTAGAATTAGAGATAATCAATTAGTTAACTCGAATTGAATTTTCTTCTTATTGACCTGAGTAAGAAAGTTAGGAGACGGGAGTTTACTATAGCTATATCCAAAACTCCTAATTATCGATTCGGAAGCATATACGCTGTCGGGATAAATGGGTGGAATGGAATGTGGCTTAATTATGAAGAATAATTATCGCTAATAAGAATATTTGAATATTTTGTGTGCTATCTAATGGTGTTCGCAGATTTTTCGACTAATATTTTGAATCTTTTAGGCTGTATTTATAATTTTATCAGTAATATATGTAATATAAAACAATAATTGAAAATACAACATTTATTTACAATTATGGGTCAAAAAAAATCGTTGTCAACAAATGAATTTCGTCTCAAAATATGCCTTATACAATGCTAGTAAACTCATTGATGATTCAGTATTATTGAATAGGATAATTCTGGTCATGGTACAAATAGAATTACTGTTTAAGGAACTCCTATTTAAACTAAACTCGATCAAACTCATTCTATATAAAAATTATCAGTTTGCTTAGTTATTCGACGCTTGGTGAAACATCAAGTCAAAATATAGGTAGTGGAAAACGTCTTGAGCTATGACCTTGAAAATAGTTGCGAATAACTATGTCTTTTTGATGGTACCATAGGTTTGCATCTTATAGCCTAGGATTCAAGAATTAAATTCAAAACATTGATTACACTATACGTAAAATAAATATCAATACAACCATGAAAATTTTATCTACGGTTCATAATTGGAATTGGTAATCAAAAAATTAAAGAATTGAATTGCGACTGTCACATTATTCCAAAAAACGTCTTTACAGATGTGTTATATAAATTATTTCTCTGCTAACTGTAGGTGTTGACGATTAGTATAGAAAATGTTAAATCTATTTTATACTTTACCCACTAGTGTGTGGAGAATGCCTTATTTATTTTAAATTAGTCTAATACAGTGTCATCAATAAGTAGTCCTCAAATGTTTCTCATAGAAAATTTTATAATTATTGATATTTATACGACTATCTAAATGATCTACACTTCTGGGTAATATACTTGATACAATCTCAAGGAGTTTTTCGTTAAAGGGAATACAAAACATTGATAATAATAACAGGCTACAAGATGGGTCTTTCTTCATCGTCGTTGGCT
Source organism: Diorhabda carinulata (assembly GCF_026250575.1). Classification (NCBI taxonomy): domain Eukaryota; kingdom Metazoa; phylum Arthropoda; class Insecta; order Coleoptera; family Chrysomelidae; genus Diorhabda; species Diorhabda carinulata. The sequence goes on from NC_079461.1 coordinate 11,034,447, forward strand.
TTATCATCTGAAAACTCACTTTCGCTGTCACTACTATACTCTACCAATTTTTTTATTAAATCCACCACGTTGTCTATAATATCTTTCGATGTATTTGTTTGTCACATTCCCTCAAATAGCCTGACAATGTGCTACAGTTACCTCAAAAAATGTTTTTCTCTCAGTTTCCACACAAGTAGCTACTTCGTTTTTCACCAACGTCCATATTTTTTCAATTAGGCTTAGCTCTGGATGATAGGGTTAATAAAAATCCTTGGGTATTTCTATTATTGTATATAGTTATATATGTTTATTTCATTGAAAATATTTCTTTATGAAAGCCACTTCCGCATTACATATTTTCCCATGAAACATTTGGAATAGGTTCTAGCAATGAATTGTGATAAGAGGCATTATTTAATACTGATACCCATGCTTTTGGAGCAATGAGGAATAGCTTTTTTTTCAAACACTTGATAAAATTCATGTCGTCGAGTCTCCGGTTTTCATTCTCGATTAAAAAATTATAAGCGCCTCATGTATGAATCCTGCTTCACTTCCAGCATGTTAAATAATCAGCTTTTTGGCCTGTAGACACAGGTGCTTTTAAGCATTTATTTTAGGGATCGTCCTATGCTTTTGGTACCATAAATGTGAATGTTTTGGTCTTAATTCCATTCTTATAATCAATCTTCTAAACGAATCCGTTTTGCCAGTAAAATTTTTCCCAGTATCTTTTCATGGTAGGCCTTCTGTTATTTATCGGTATGTGTATATGTATGAATAAAAAATTTTTTGAATTACTTTTTCCTCTAATTCATCAAAGGATCCTTCGGAAGTTGAAGGTTTGTTCAAGGTTTTTCGGGGCGATTTAAAGCGTTCACCAGGGGATTTTCTATCACCTTTCCTATCACGTTTCACCGAGGCTACAGAAACATCACACGCTTTGGCTTCTCTCTTCTGCAAACTGCTCAGAGGAATTTTTAGGGTATCTTTTTCTCTCAATAAATTGATATAAACTGATTGGTCGAGCTTGACTATGAATTAGTATATTGGAGCCAATCGTGTGTCCAGATATTGTCCGAAACAAAAGATTTCAAGATATAATGAACAAACTGTTCAAAATTTGAAAGGTGAATATGAAATATGGAAAAATACACTTCCATTATATTTTTTATACAAATTTAGAAACTCATCTACTCAATTTTCGCAACATTGATAAAGGTATCACTGAAATATTGGTAAAGAATTTTATTTTCTGAGGCAAGTAGCGCCACTCGGCTATAAATGAAACTTTTTTTATCTAGAACTAATTATTACATCCCTTACTAAATTAGTCCTCTGCATACACAAAATCTTTTCATCTTATTGTCTCAAGAAGTCCACTAAATTAAACTGTCAAGAGCAACAACTACTAAATATATTAAATACCTTCTAGAATTAGAACTATAAACTAGAAACTAAGAAAAGATTGACAGAAGAATCCAAGTCAACGAGAGGATGATGGAAATTAAACTGCATAAGATTGTTAAGATAGGTACTAGGATCTTATTTGAAATGTAAAATTATGTTCTGCGCTGGTATGACTCATAGCTTTACTCGATTTCCGCTACCTATACCTCGAACGGATCAGAACCTTGGATGTTGGTTGTAATGGAGCTTCGTGCTTGCACATTCAATAAAAAAATATTAATGCATCTAAATGTTCTGGATTTTAGGTCTCTTCTGTGTTTTCGTTGATATCAAAAGGTCTAAGGAATAAGAAATTAAGAAAATATTTTGATTGCTGTTTACTGAAAACTAAATTTAATAATGAGGACCTGAAAATATGTCGATTGACAGCAAAAATTGATAGATTTATAAATAATCAAATATGACAAAGCTTCATTATATGAAGCAGATTCATTTTGCAGAAGTAGTTATTTTTAAACAGAAACATTTTTCCATACAATTTAAATGAGTGTTTAAAGTGTTTAAAGTTTAAAAAGAGTTGGATGTGTTTGAATACCTCACAATTAAAATCAAAATTGTGTTGTGAGATCGCGGATTCACTCACAAACAACAAAATGGGCCCTTCTTCTTATAACGGACTAACAGTCGGTCACCATAAAAGTGAAGACGTATTAATATTGATTTTATTTTCAAAATGTTGCTTTTGTTCTTCGATGGGCATAGGTGCACTTTATGTTAGTTTTTACTTTCATTTGATTAGTTCATTATGGACAAAACTACTTTGTCACTACTTTATTGAATTGGAAGAGGTTAACCCTAATTTATGTTACTCCAATAATATTCAGATATGCACGAGGAAAGAATATAATTGTATAGAAATCACAGAAGAAGTGTTATAATCTGCTTATTTGCTTTGGGATTGAATTTCAATACTACTGAAAAATTTATATTGTCAAATTTTCTTTAAATTAATATTTTTTATTGTTATCACTGTTGATAATCCAACTTAAGTTATACAATAACTGTTTTTATTTACATAAATTCTGTTATTAAAACAGAAAAAATTGCACACAATTGATATACACATAATATTAGTACTTCTTCCATCCTCTTCTAGTATTAAGAAAAGCGCGAGATCTACATTGCATTCTAAAAATTAAGTTATCTATGTCTGATGTTATAGTATTCTAGGCGTCGGACAGAGCTAAATGTAGAACTTGCAGTAAATATTATCGGGTATAAAAAAAAGTTACAGCTAAAATGACGATTGGATATGAAACCGCTTAGTAACAAGGTATCGGTTCTTCCACAAACATTGTTACCTCTCCAAACCGTGATAGATTTTTCTTTCTGTGTGTGATATTTCCAATGTGACTGATCATATTTAACCAAATCTCCATCCCAACACAATCACAACAAGGTTTTTCAATAGAATATTTTTTGATAGAATTCAAAATGCATTTTAGAAATTTAGATGAATTCACACAAGCTACAAATCAATGCTAGCAATAATAAATTTATGACAGCATCCTCTCGAAAATTCGACAGAACACTTAATACTTTGAGAAAGATGTAAGCGCGTTTGAATTTTTAATTTAGTTCATGTTAATGAGGGTAAGTATTTAGAATTCAAATATACGGATACATATTTTTGTAGTAGAGGCAACTTGAACTAGCGGAACAGTTATATCTACTTATTTTAAAATAGCCATTCTTTAGTCATCTATTTTATGTTATATATTTTGCCGAACCACAGGTCTAAATAAAAATGAGTGTGAATTTACGAGGATATATTGAAAAATTCTTATCCAACTATAGAACCAAACAAAATTTCAATGTCAACATGTTCTATCACTCAACGTATTCTCCTATTAATTGAATGCATTTATTACAGCGACCTGAGACGTCTCTAGACCTTTAAAAAAAATGTTTCTTCTTGCTCTGCAAACCAGATTTTCACAGCTTCTAGTACCTCCTCGTTAGAAGAAAATTTACGACCTTTAAACTTTTTTTCAGTTGAGGAAAGAGATGCGATTTTTGAACACGAAACTTCTTAGGTCTTGGATAACAAGAGTGTCGCCATTCCATCGAATGTTGCTTTGTTTGTGGATCATAGAAATGTATCCAAATCTCATCCATAGTATCAATTCGGTTTTGGAAGTCTACATCGTTTTCAAATCGAGCACAGATCGAACGCGATGCTTCTACCCTTGCACGCTTTTGGTCAACATTCAAACATTTGGGGATCCATTTTGCAGCAATTTTTCTCATGTCCAAATTGACGTGAACTATATGATGAACGTGTTAGTATGAAATATTCAGTGCTTCAGATATCTGTTTTAGTACGATTCGACGGTCTGATAATATCACGTCATGAACTGCATTTGCTTACCTCTTAACTCTTCTAAATACAGTTATTTGATGATGGCTGGTGGACATCCTCTTTCTTTTAATTCATTGCGTAACTCTGGTTTACTTTTTCGGCGTCAACCTTTACACTGACACTTCTAATAATTTATTGTTCTGGGCTAACTAGATATCAATACATCATCATACTGTGTAGTGAACAACTGTTATTTATTCGTGATTATGTGTTTGTTCTATCATGAGAAGTGAGCTGAGACAGAAACAATATTTTTAATTAGTGTAACATAATGCATGAGTAACATAATACTGAGATAATATCAAAAGGATGATTATTAACAATTATACAAATATATACAATATAATATATACAAAAGAACAATTATCAACTTGTTAAAATGTTTGAGTGTGGGTTTGATAACATTATTACTAAAAGTGTTAGTAGGATCTTCTGTCCTTACAAATTTGTATCGAATTGAGAGGGTAGTCTTTGCTGACTAGTGAGAAACTGGGAATAAAGAGATATTGAGGTACGCAGCAAATAAAATGGGAGAATTCTTCTCAAAACAACTATTTCAAGCTTTAGGTAGGGGCTTTGCCATCATCAGCAAGACACAATATATAAGGAAACTCAAGTAAACATTCTATTTAAATTTGTATTGTTTATCATTAATTCGATTGAATCGTAATCACCATTGAATTATTAGAAAAATAGTAATGATACTTTGTTTAGAATTTTTATGAAATTTTTATGAATTAGGATAAAGTTCTAAAGTTCTCAATTACCAGCACACAAGTTTCATTTATTTAAGAAAGTTTGAGAATTAAATTAAAAGAAACCCAACCACAAAAAATTGATAATTAGTTCACCAGGTCAGTTAAAAACTTCGCATTCAGACCGATTTAAGAAAATTCAATTGTAACCAACAAACATAAGAGAGAATAGAATGATGACTAGATTTTATAAAAACTTCTACGGCAGATTGCTAGATGAATAGGAGGAATTGTCAACTAATCAATTGATTTTTGGAGGTCAAAGTGAATAAACCTCTAAACCGTGGAAATCATTGATAACTGGTACGTTTAATTACTATGTTATGTATTACATCGAGTAGAAAATGGTTATATTGTATTTAGCAGGGTTCAGTTATTGTTGGCAGAAAAAAAATTTAGGATGATTAGTAGAATTCACATGCCCAGCTAGTGCACATATCTCAATGTATTGCTTGATGCAACCTTTAGAAGAAATACTATAAACCACATTATTAAAGGATGTTGAAAGGGTTTTTTCTTTTATTTCAAAGAAGACAGATCTTAGCTCTAGAACTGCTCTGCACGCAATATAGGTTCTATCATATTGATAGTAATTTGGAGAGTAGGTAGTGAATTTTCTCAGATGATAATGAAGCAAGAATTGTTTGAGATCAAATTTTTTCAGTGCTAAACACTGGTTCATAGAGTATAGGTCTGTAATTTCAATGAATCAAAGAATAGATTCAAGGGTATATTCTAAATTCTCCCTATTTCCATTTGTTCCACCAAGGCATTGAATATTTTTGGTATGAATACTAATTCATATATCTACTTAAGCTACATGATTTTCTGTTCCATTCTATTATGAGAGTATTATCCGAAGTATAGATAAACTTAGTATCTTGAAATGGTATGGAATTTTCGTTTGTGTTCTACGGTGAATGGGATCTGAGGAACATAACTATCAAATGTATTATGGATTCCACATTGGCCATTACTAAGTAGGCAACCGATAATTTTAACAAAGAGTTTTCTATACATTAAGGTTAATACAGGAACTCCTCTGTTAACTAATCGTTCATGATGTAGATAGCCAAAATAAGTGGCATTAAAGTTCTTATTGTTGGAAGAGAACATGATATTAATAAAAAGAACTTTTTTCAATATTACCAATGGTTCACGTCTGTGGTAATTTTTCCCTATAATTCACATACACGCATCTAAATTGACATTATTGGAAAATAATACAACTTCCAACGTAGTCAAAATAGAGTTTTATGGAATTTTGTGATTATTGAATTTATTAGATATGTTGAATCGAGACTTTTCCAAGATTAGGATGAATACCATTATTCTGATATTTTCTTTTTCACAGTCTCATCAATATGTTTATTAATGAAAAGTGATTTATTTGTATTATTGCCGTTCCTCTGTATAGGATATGTGGGGTGATTTGATGTTTCAACATATGAATAATTATTTACTATAACATTGGAAAGGCTCAGGAATTAGATTTGTTTTCATGAAAACCGTGAGTGTATCTGTGAATAAATATTCTCATAACTGATCGTCTTAACAGGTACAGCTCACCCGTGAAATAATTATCTTATCAGATATCAAATAAAGTATGCTGTAATTTTTTTTTAAATAACAATATATATATTTACGGAAATCATCATCCGAAAAACTCACTTTTCACATATGTCTAGTCGTAGAGTCGTTCTCTAGCTTCAACATATATACATAATATTTGCTTTTACTTGATGCAGTTTTTCTACGTCTTGATTTGGAAAAACAAATTTCATGGCATTAGGATTTACATTATTAAATACATCACACGTTCTTTGTCAGTCTCTTTATTTAGACTTTTCTAATTAAACAATTTATTGAAACTTTCGATAATTATTACCATCAATAAGTTATTGGAACTATCTACAACTAAAATTGAAGAATTTGCTACAAAAATAAATATGATCAAACCAGGTATTCTTTCATTATTTAATTGAGGGTAATCAAAAACATAGAAAAAACAATATTCGTGTTTTATCTTACTGCCAAATACTACTCTAAGAGGACGTGTAAACGACAGAGGGATTTCTTTGAGTTGCTTAGTCCCATCGAATTAAAAGTGACTCTCTGCTTTAAGAAGTAACTATATGAGCACGGTTAACGTCGGAGGTCAAAGTTCTCCATTTACTCGCAATTACTTAATGCTGATCAAAAGTTCCCTCTCTTTTAAAATGCAAAGGAAAGTACCTTTAAACGTAATCCATGTGAATTTTTCCGTTGATATAACATGAGCAAAACACACTTTGTCGGTTTTTGGTCATCGTCAAAGAGCGAAAACTGCGTAAGTACAAAAAACTCAACTTTCGCGCGTTACTTAATTGCATGCGAGTCATTGTCGAGAACAGTTCCTACTCTCTTAGTTATATTGTTCATTCCTTCGTGTAAAATGAGGAAATTAATCAGAAAACATTATTTAGTACTTATATCCAAATGGAGCTAGTTTTGTGAAGAAACAATTTGAAGAAATAGAAAAATGAACAGAAGACATATGGCGCGTCGATACGTATTAGCACGATCCATGGAAATACAAGTGGAGGAAATGAAGGAAAAAAAACTAATTTATTCGTAAGCTACAAACAGTAGAAAATATAAAAACAAGTAGAAAATACAAAAGTGCCGATTTGGTTTGGATATGGAATTATCGATAGCATGAATGATGATTCTAATGTCAGTATTATATTATGTTATATGTTATTACGTTCTGTTGGTGTTACGATTAATCTCTTCATCCGTAATCATGTAATTTGGCTCCAGCCGATTAGCTTCTGTTTCCAAACTTAAGAAGAGGCTTCATCGAAAGCAGAGACAAACGCGCATTTTATGTAACTTGCCCATGATTATTTTTGGACATTTTGAAGAAATTTGTAAGACGCCGGACTAATTGAGAAGAGATGAAGAAAATATGTTAAAAATTTATCAGTAAAGTAAGTTTTATATATCGTCAAACTTCCCTCCTAAAAGTTCACGATTAATTCGACAGGTAAAAAATTTTTATGATTTGTCGTCAGGTTTGAAATAATTTCTGTTTCACTATTATATACAATGGTACAAAAATTAGTTTGAGAGGTCAATGTATTATTTTAATATCACGATTTGTCTTTTCTAAAAAAAAAACAAATTTATTATGATTGATATTAAATATTGCACGAATAATGGATATTAATCTCTAATAATTTCCAGTTTTTTGTTGAAATATAATGAGAAGTCCTGATGTGATAATAAAGGAATCAGTTAGAAATCACATCAGGTCAGGAAAAAAAATGAATCAACGTTCTTATTATTAAGCCTGCACACGCCTTTCCGATGAGTGTTAATCGAGAATCCTTGTTTCTGACAATCCCCTCTTTCCTTTGTGAAGTGTATATCGATACTCCAGAGAGCACTTACAATTCATTACACCTGCATCTCATTCTTTTTTCCCGTGTTCGTTGTTCCCCTATTCCCGACATTTTAGTGTTCTCTACTTTGACATGTGTGCTTAATCTGCTGTCACTGAATTTAGGGCGAGTCTCTGAAACAATTAATTCACCGATTGGATATCGATCTGAGTTTTTCCTCGTGGAATTCTTTCATGAATCATGGAGTAAGCGGATACCCATCACACAAAATAACTAAATTGATAGAAATTTCGAAAAATTTATCAAGAGAGAACTTTCCGATGTTCTGAATTTAATCATTCATACGCTCAATTCACATGCACTCAATCAATATTTGACGCATTTTCATTTCATCGAGTTTCAGAAGTATATGTTTTTGATAATATAGGAGATTGTAATTTAGAATAAATGCATTGAATCGAATAATATTTTTTTGATCTATGCTTGGGCTATTGGTATTTCCAATAGCGCTTCTTCGCCTTATTTTGATGGTTATTTTTATCGGGTGTGTAAAGTTGTACATCATAAACATCAAATTTTTATCCATTACCTATTATAAGAAAAATAAAAATAATTCCATATCTTCATTCTTGAAAAATGTGTATTATTAAATGTTAATTACTCAAGCCTTATTATTCCTTTTCAAGAAAGTTAATCGGATGGGTTGCATCGATTTTTAACTGAAGATGGAACCTGTATCCATCACTACGCTTCAGAAATTAAAAAAAATAGTCAAGACAGTGGATTAAAACGAGCGATCTTGCTTGGGAAAAGTCAAAGACGGTAATTTTTGGAAGAGTCATGTGACTGTGTACATCTATGATTCAATAGGAGAGAATCACGCATCATTGCTTGAAGGTGAAACGAGTTGACCACGATCAGGTCTCGCCTCCACCGACTTTTCTCAGTTTTTCAACTTAAACTATTCCCATCAGATGCAAATTTTGAGGAGAAAGACCGCAACTATTATTTGGAAGGATTATTAGGCTAAAACATCGTTGGACTAAGTGTGTAGACATCAAAGGAGACTATGTTAAGTACCATAAATCATTAAAAAAACAATGTTCTGTTACTTTGTTTCATCAAAAACTTTTCAGACAACTCTAATAGAAAGCAAATTCCATTTTTAATCTCTACAGTGTTATATACTTTATCCATGTACTGCGTAATTTTTTGCGTATTATTTCCTATTAAATGTGTTCATGAAGGATTTATATGACAACAGACAGTTAGTCTGTTAGTCAATGAATTATGTTTGTATCTACAAAATACCCGCACAATTGAGCGATGGGATCTAAGAAATGAAAATATATAGTTTCATAAGCCTGAATATGTTTATAAAATTTAATACGGCCGATGAGGTTATTTAATTTAGAATTTTAAGTGATATACAGAATTAATAGTTGTGTTTATAAATTCAAACATTGCAGAATATACAAGAATATACATATATAATTTCGCCGGAGAACCGTCATAACTTTCACAATTTGCTGTGCAAACAACTGCCACTGACGGACTTCGGGATTGTTTTATTTCTGTCTCACCAATTGTGTCCAAGTTTCATTTTTCCATAGAATCATTTTATTATAATTTCAAGTGAATCAAATCACAACTGAAAAAGTGATATTCTTAACATTTGATGGAGAAAACTCAGTTCTTGGTGTTTTTCAATCATTAATAAATTATATAGATTTAGAAGATTTATAATTTAACTTATAAGACAATTCAATATATTTGATTGTCTCACCGATGAAAGTTCACTATTATTCAAACGAACATTTACCTTTTATATTCTTAAAGAAGGATTTCCTTTGATTAAAATATTTTGGAAAAAATATAAATCTAGTTCTAAGTGAAAACCGGTTATTAGCGATTCATTAAAAATTAAGTGTTCCATCTACAGACATTTGTTAAATTATGTTTAAGGTCAAGATCTGTTTAAGATAATTTTTAAGGTAAGAAATATTGTATTTAGGTCCTAAAATTTCACGTATTGTTCCGAATGGTAGATTTGATGACGATCTTTCTGAGTTAAAAGATGGACAATCTGTGATTAGGTGTTTTATAGTCGATTTACTGGAGTCTCCTTCGATTTCGTATGGTTCGTGTGGGTAATGAATTGTGTGCTTGTCCATGGTGGAATCTGAGAAGATTCGATAGGAAGGCATTCAGGAAGGAAGAAATTTAATTCGCTTAGATATGATCTAATTCTAGCATAAAAACGTTTGTGGTTTCTGGTTTTATTTGACAAAAGATTTGGGAATTTCTTAGAAAAGCAATTTTAGAGGGTAGGATTGGATTTTAGTTTGGCTGCATATGTAAGGCTCAAATATATCCTTCTGTGTCCTAAGGATGGTTCCCCTGATTCGCAGTACAGACTATCCACTAGTGTTGTTATGATTGCTCCTGTTATCAAGGGTAAGGTTGAATTGTGAAAGCTGTCGAATTTTTTCAGTAGTTATTTGTTAACTGTTAGATATAAAATTGATCCATAGTCTAGTTTTGATCGAATAAGTTTTTCGGTACAATGTTAGTATTGTCTGTCGATCTGCACCCCATTATTTAAATTTGTTTATTAGCGTTTTCAGTTAGTTTGTTGTAATCTGGGAGAAGATGTCTAATATGATGGTTTCAGCTTATTCTTTGGTCAAGTAGTATACCGAGACAAATGGCGTGTACTGATATTTCCATCCAGTACATTGATATGCCTTGAGTAACTACACTATCATATATCTCTACGCAATGAATCCAACTTTTATCAATTGACATCTTATATCTAATGATTTAAAACAATGCTGTTATTTTAAATCCTCGTTATAAGGGTTTTATGATTCTCTCAGCTCACTAAAAATCCTTATTAAGTAGTAGAATGATCTTCCATATACTTTCTCAAATGGTAATTGACCCGATAAACCCCTTCGTTTCAGTCGAAATTATTATAAAAGTAGAAAGCTTCTTAGCCTAATATCATTAGTGATTTGTCAGCTCCCTTTTTGCTAGATAATTGTAGATATTACATTTATATCTTCTCAAAATCCCTCTTAAAAACTGTTGGCTTCGATTTCCAGACCATATATCGATTTCCTCTGGAAATTTAATTAATTAATTATGAATTAAAAGCATACATAAAAGGTGTTTTTCAAAACAGCCAATAAGCGTCGCTGCTACACATACACTTATATAGTATATGTAGAGATCTCTTGTGTATGTATAAGTGATTTTCAAACTACATAAGTAACCAATGAAAGAGACATATCCGAAAAAGTTGTATAATTTCTATTGAAATTTTAGTAAACGATCAAATCTTAACAAACATAAGGACGTATCACTTAAAAAGGTATTAATTCAAACAAATTTTATTAATTTGAAATCAGTACATGCAACATAATCTAATAAGTATGTATAAATAACATCTTTATCGCCACTTTATATTTTCTTTCATTATTTTTTTCAATTTTTAGACAGAAATCGCATTGATGTAGTATTTTAGATAGACAATGAACTGAATTGATTGAAAAGTCAAACCTCGTGCATGTGTTAAGGTGTGATGTTGGTAAATGATTAAAATTTTATGTCAGATTCAACTATACCAAATAAAAATAAAGACTATGACGTTTCTTGATATTTTATACCCATTGTGATTATAGTCAATCTTTATTTATGTTCACAGCAATACATGTTTCGTGTGTGTATCTGCGCTACGTACTATTATGTTAGTCTTGTTAGAGCTTTTGATACTTAGGTTCAAAATGCCACATCAGTTTTCATTCACAGTATATATCGACATAATATTTGTTTATGGGTTCTGTAATGATAAGGATAGAGCTGCTGCTAGATAATATCACAGGAGATGTTGGATCGTCGAACTCTTACTTGCGAGAAATGGCACTTTTATAAAGACTAAAGAAAGTCGAAACGTCAAAATTTATCTTTCTTTTAAAAATTATAAAAAAAATAATTTTAAAACAGAAGAGACCTAAAATCAAGAATTTTAGATGAATTTATATATAAATATGCATATATATATATATATATATATATATATATATATATATATATATATATATATATATATATATATATGTTCCACTCAAATTCTACCATGACTCCTTTGACAATGATTTTCCAATACACGTATAATTTGTTGGTATGTATTGATTATCCTACTCAGATTCTAAAACCAACCATGACACTTGAGACTAATGCCTTTTTTGACATCAATATTTTCTTAATGCACTCTATATAAAATGTTGCTTGTGTGTCAATTATCCTACGACTAATCGCAACACCGAATAATGATTTTCATTAGCATTGATAGTTTTTTCGATATACTGTTCATGATATGTTCATTAACCGGTTATTGCCATTGACTCAACCAGTCGTTGAAAATTAAATGAAATGAAAAGTCCTAGAACAAGTTCTCGCCTATTCGCCGAATTTTAAAATTCCTTTGTATCTGGACAGGGCCGTCCTAACGACCCATTTCGGGAGCTTGTGGAGCTTGGTCGAAGTACAATGTCAAATTATGTATAAAAGTATGACTATATATAAATTACTTACATTAACAAATCGAGAATCGTACTGTTCTGAAATCTTGGCGTAAAGTTTTATGAGAGTGTTGTTACTGAAAATATGAACTCAATTTTGAACAATTATTCATACGAGTCATATAAATGTACGGTTAATTTCGAAATGCAAATACTAGAAGTAAAATGATAATGGCCACCTGCCAGTTTTTAGGTTTTCATTTCGAAAAAGATTTATACTTTCATTAAAAACCATTTAACCGATGAAAATCCTGTTTCTAGCAAATACAGAAATTCAGTTTCTTTTGGTCAGCATGTTATATTCTATAGTCACTTATATTCTTTATTCCATTCACAAACGGCAAACAAACTGACCTTCCCTGAATGAGATCTAAATGGTGTTCGAGCGTATACCGTCTTTCGTATTACAGACAAAATAGCTCAGAGAATTTCAATTGAATTTGATGTTTGTTTTTAGTCTACAAACGTTTTAGGTTTGCAGATGTATGTGACGCTTGAAAAACAATTGAAATGATATTATAAGACTGTTATTTATATAATGATTACTAAACACACTGTTCATACTACCACTACACCAACACCAATTACACTGTCTGATACGCTTTTCGATAACCAAGTTATTGTCTTCAGTGACTGAAGGTAAAGTATCAAAAAGTGCGTCAGACATTCTAATGGTGAATGTTGCTATAGTTTTAGTGTAAACAGTGTATTCAATATGAATATCACTAACGGATCCAGAAATTCCAACTCATTATATAATTTTAGTTCACATAGTTTTTCTAGTCACAATATACAGAATTTTTGAGGTATTTGTAATTGAATGTTTTATTGCTTCATCACTTCCAAAATTATAGTTGCTATAATAGTTTCTTTATACAGAGCTCAGTTATACATGAAATCTTCATTTTCAGTATTCAATATTCCTTAACATTTAGACAAAATCGAGGATTTTAGTTCTTCTCGTAACATATCGTTCAATTGATTAACTATAGCTATAAGAACCATTAGTATTTTTTCGACTATGTGCATTGTCTTGCTGAAACAACACTTTCCCGCATAATAATCGCTGTTGATTGTCAATTAAAATTATCCCACGCGCATTCCAAAAAAACAGACGCCATGGCCTTGCCTGCAGATGGAACGGTCTTTGGCAGTTCCCCCTTTTCAGTTCATTTCTTTGAATACTCTTTTGTTTCGGATGTGAAGTTCTGGAACCACGTTTTATCCATAGTTATGAAATGGCGCAAAAATTTGGCTTTATTTCTGTCAAAAATTGACAAACACTCGATGGAAACATCCTCACGACGCTGTTATTGTTCCATTGTGAGCAAACGCAGCACCTGTCTTGCGCACAGCTTTCTGATGTCCAAATTTTCAAATAATATGTAATGTACCGTACTTTTTGAAATACCTACTATCTCTACTAGCTGGCACACTTTCAGTCGATGATCATTCAGTACCGCATTTGGTCGACCAATGCGATGCTGATCTTTGCAGGTTGTACGGCTTCGTTTAAACTCTGCTACCGAATATTTTATTGTTGAAAACGAAGGAACAGTCTCACCCAGAGTAGAATATAGCTCAGCTTTTATATTGGTTGGGTTAACGCCTTGTATCACATAACGATGACCAATTTTTCCATGTTTACAAATTCACTGATATCGTTCACTATAGATGGCTGCTAAACAAATACTAAACAACGTGGCGTCTTCAAACTTGAAACAAATGCTGTATAGATTGTGTACTTTCTAATACAATGGTATTTTTCATGAAACTACCGCCATCTCTAGGTCACTACCTTGATCCATATTGAGCCAAGTATAAACGTCTATAATAGCTTGCTACTACTTTTTTTCGGTATCAGTGAGGTTGATTCGTTGATATTGCATAAAAAGACTACTCATGGTACGCATCATGCAGACGCAGATTTTTTCGTGTTTGATGCGAAAGTAAGTAGATATATTATGTAGCACGTAGTATGAGACATATCTGCAATTATTGGTTTGACAGTAACAAATCGATCTAGCAGCATATCTTATTTTCTCATGTGGTAGCGGTTGCACCTATGAGGTGTTTCATATTTATTTGAAAGCCATATGAAATATATTTTAGTTTGAATACTGAATAACTTGAGAATATTTATCGACATGACAACACTTCACAAATACTTAGATGGCTCAAACATAAGTGTTTGTTTTTGATATAGCCATCTTCTTTTTTTTTGGCATGATTTTCAGACAATGAATTTACTGTGACTCGCTTTTTCCAGATATTTGCCAATCGAAGGTAAAGTACAATAGCTAACTTTTGCTTGCTCCAGCGTCGGATCATTTCATGTAATTAACGTAATGAGGTTCTGGGGTTTTTCCAGTAAATAACTATCTACTTTATTAGCTGAAGAAAAAATAGGAAGAACATCTAGAAACAAAATGTTCCGAGTATTATACAGTAAATATAATGATCTCTTACAAAAACATATAAGAAAGCCGTCCTTTCAAAACAATAGTCCCCTAAACCAAATACTCCCGGTACTTGATCATCATGTTCCCTTAGAATTATTAACTTTAACCATAAAACAATTTTTCTTACTTTTGTTAACAAATCAGTATTGCTGCAGACTTCACACTTATCAGATTTTTGTATTATTCACCTGACTGAAAAAATGATACGGAACTTATAATCTATTGAAAAAAATTATGTTAGTGATACATACTTTTCGTTTGCTTCTAGAGGTTTCAAGATGACCAAGAAGTTGTTCTAGATACTCGAGTTGTCCTTCTAGGTCAAAAACGAATGAAAATTTTACTGTTAGTGGGTAGGTATGAAGAAATGATTTGATTTTGACTTTTGAGCAACATTCTCACGAACATGTTTATACTGATACTCTGAACGCCATTTACAATGACATAAACATTTAGAAAAGGATAATGACATTTGACAAACCTGTGAGAGAGAAAGTGTTTTGGTTTGTGAAAGAACTGACAAAAAAAATATACAATTGTTGATATTTATTAGCCGTACCTTGTATTTTAGTGCTTTGAAATCTCCTGCGATATTCATCAAATCCCAATTGTGTAAAGATCGATTTATTCGGAAATTGAATATTTGAGGTGAACAATTCATTTATTCTTATAAACATTGATTCTATGTTTAAATAAACTCTTTTGGAAATGTTAACGTAATAAACAATTTCATAACAATTCAAAATTTATATTGGTTCAAACTGAAAACATATGCTACCAAAGGTTTCTCAGGAGTTTTCAAAGGAAACAGCTCCATTATCGATGATTGTTGCGTGATATTAAGCATTTACGTAATTCTCATAAAGACTAACAAACTACCACGTTTCTGCAGAATTATCTAATATAACTTCGACTTTTATTAATAAAAAAACATATATGTCCATTTCTGTCATGTTCACAAAAAGTGTTGAATAAAAGTTTTTTCTGGCTAACTGCATAAGTCGATTAGGAGCGGCTTTTTATAAAAAAATTGATAATTTTGATTGCATAGATTTCTCCCTTTCATAATCATAAGTTTCTTAAAGAGAAAAATACTTGACACACTTTTCATTAGGATTGAATGAATCTCAAGTAGTCTATACTACATTCTTAACACACATAATCAGAGTCCACATTCAACTCTCTGTTATTATGATAAAATGATATTCTCATCAACATATTCATTCATTTTGCATTGTTACTCTTCTAAATTTTGCTTCGCATTGCTAATTTGATGAAAACATCAACCAATAAAATCTTGGAAGCAGTGATTAAAAGAGATTTCAGAGATGTTATTAAATATATTTGTTGTCTCTTGTTATGCAATTATTCGGAATGCTTTGAAAATAAAACATGTGACAGCTACCTTCATGACATCATGTACAGTCATCTCAATGGAAATGGTCAGTGTGAAAAATGAATTATTAGACGGTCAATAAAAAATGTTAACCTATATACAGTACAAAGAGAAGGATGAGACTTGAACAGTAGTTTATTGAATAATGGTTATTCATATATATATAATTTATAACATTCCATTTCTTTTCTGAATGTCCTCATAGAAAAGCAACATTCTAGATAAATAACGAATATCGCACTAGAGGAGTACGTAAGTATCATAAAGAGCAATAAATAACAGGAAAAACGCGATGGTATTTTTATAACAAAGGAATATCAATAGAAATATAACATATAATGTGAATTGAATTATTATTTCTTCTACAAATATGATCGCAGTACATTTCTAACTTATTATCGTACCTACATGAATTCCAAAACAAAAACTCCTAATAGACTTTTCTAACCATTAAAATGATGTGCGTTATCTTCTTATAGTCAAGTTCCATTGTTAAAGTTTTAAACTAAACCATATATGAAAAAAATCCCCTGTATACATTCTTTTCTCTAAATATTCAATTGAAATAGTGAAGATGAATGGACAAAAATTTATGTAACAGCTATTCACGACCACGTGTATTGATAAAAATTCAAACAAAACAAATTATATTCGTTTTAAGAAAACCTATTAAATAACTTACGCTTCTACTACGTTTATCATGTTTCTGGTTTCAACCAAACATCTAGCAGTAATTAATTGGAGTGAAAAATCCCGTTGACAAATCACAGCTTATTAATTAAAAAATGTCATTTTCGAGGGAGAACGACGGTGCCAATGATTAATTGGATATTCTTTTCTGACACTAAAAATTAAGTGACTGAACAATTTTTTTGCGTGATACTATTCCCCATTCCAATTTGAGTTTGTTGAGATTTTTTATGGAGACTTACGTCTGCTGAAAAATCATGATATTTCTTGTCTCTTTATATTTTCAGTATGATGAAAGCAATACGTCTAGTAATTTAATGCGTGAGAACTTTTGACATTTATCATAACAATAAATTATATTATTATCAGAGTTATAAGCTCCACCACATAGTTATAATTCCACTGTAGCCAGCAATATTTAGAACTCTTTGATATGGAATCAAATTCGCATATCTCTTGAAACATGCCACTAAATTGAAATTCAAATTCAAGATATAATTCATGGTATGGAACATAGGATTTTTTTATACCAAAAGTTAAGGTTGAGCTGAATTGTTCTAGCATTCTAGTACACTAGAGATTCAAAAATTTGTTTACCTGTATTATATATCTTATACCATGACATATACTTTTTTCCGTATTATGATTATGATAATCATAGTGATCATAATCGAAATTTTAATAATACTCCATTTCCAACAGCACAACAAATCTAACAATTGAAATTATTAACCTAAGACCAAGGCCAAAACTGTGCTGAACTAACTACGTCATTCATAAGCAAATGAAAAAAATATCCATCTTTGTCCTTTTGTCATTTGCAATTGCTTATAAAAAAGTTGTTATTTTGGCAAACGTACGGTACCAATCGATTCTACGGGAAAAATTATGATGAAAACTTACATAATTTTTTTTTGCCAATGTTCATTCTGTTAGCATGAAACGATAATAAACAATGGAACTTTAAATGGAAATATGTCAAAAAATTATTATACCTATAGATTTTCACCGTAATATTCCTCGTAGAATCGATTAATGCAGTCCGTTGCAAAATAACAACCTCCAGCATGGGTATTTTTTTCATTTGCCTATGAATGATGTAGTTAGTTTAGCACAGTTTTGGTTTTAGTTTTAGGTTAATAATCTCAATTGTTAGATTTATTGTGCTGTTAGAAATGGAGTATTATTAAAATTTGGATTATGATTATTATTATTATCATCATAACCATGATACGGAAAAAAATATATGTCATGGTATAAGATATATAGGTAATACAGGTAAACAAATTTTTGAGTCTCTAGAGTCTAGTGTCTTAGAAAGCTAGCAACCCAATCTTTACTTTTGCAATAAAAAAATCCTGTGTCGAGGACGAAGGTGGTGAACTCTGTTGCCCCTATTAAATCCACAATTAGCGAACTTTAATCATTAATTTCGATGGAATAATTTTCCGTAATAGCAAATTAACAATAAGGTATAACAAACAAAGCTTGTGGAACGTTGAAGTTCCTCCCTATCGAGCAGTCGAGAGAGCCATAAAAGTATTTAGCCGCTGCCGCATTTTTGAACTTTGCGATTAATCTATGCATTATAGACATTTGGTTGTTTGGTGATTTTTGATCGATTTTTCTCACTTAATGCAGTGATATAACTCGCATACGAACGTTTTGAAAGACCCTGTATGTGTCAGCTGGTTGTATCTTGGTGGAAAAACCCTCAGCTGAACCTTTGAAAGTTATAACGTAGGAGTTAGGCGGAAGTATCAGCTGACTCGATTTACTGCTAGCTGATTTTTTTGATTCACTTCCATCTGTCTTATTCACTGTTGCTGTCAGAGTTGTCTGCTGTTATGTTTTCATCGTCAACATCTGTAAAAAAATTTGAAAAGTTTTATGATGCGGATTTTAGCATAATTTAATCCAAAATGTTAAAAAACGTCACCTTTTTGGGCTGAATAGTGATTTCATCCATCGATGTTGGTGACTGACATTCAGAAAACCAGGAGAATTCATATTTGTTGTCAATTTGTGCTCAGTCATAGTCTTCTGGATCATCAGAAGTTGGAACCTTCAAGTTTGCATGTGATCACATTTAAGCAATGTAGCATGCTCTTAAAAAGTGCTTATATTGCTCTGATCTGAATGGTGGTAGAGCAGAACCATCAATAGCTTTTTTTGATAACTTAAACGTTTCAGTATCTCAGAATTTGTATGTTTTTTCGAACAACGCTACTCTAGTCTGATTAATCATTGTTAGACAAAAAGCAAACTCTTTTCAAATATATTTTCTTTATTCTCTGATGATTTTGACATTTGGATGAAACAATCCAAATCCAATCATGTGAATGCGTGAGCTGATTTTCAATAGTAGCTGAAATAATTCTTCTTGAATATTACTTTTAAATGACTATGGTAGCTCGTCTATTCTGAACGCACTTTAGTTCCCTTTTTTTCTACTTCTCCTTGTAGTAATTCGATCATGCGTATAATTAATCCCCTCCAAGCGTACCTTATTACTGTCTATGTTATACTAACGTTGTTGCTTGAATATTTAGAAATAACAAGAATAATTAACGATACTCATTTTCTCCCAGACGAAAATTTGTGAGCTGATTGTTAATATACTGCTGTGGTAAATAAAAAAAATCAGCTAGCTTCTGTCTAACTCCTACGTTATAGCTTTCAAAGTTTCAGCTGACGGTTTTTCCAGCAAGCTCACATATATATTTGTCCATAGTTGCATATAAGCTATCATCAGTTCAATTTTCATCTGAGAGGAAATCACTGAAAATACTCATAAGGCTTTATGATACTATTCTCCGATGCGTCTCACCAATTATCTCTCGAGAAGAAATAATTGACCAAATTTTCACCTGACTCCCGGACTATAGACTTAACTAACATATAATAATTAATTACTGATTAGTACTCAACTAACTTATAACCGCAAACCCGCTTATTTTCCAAATTTTATACTTACATACATTACAATTGGTAACTATTGCTGATCATCTTCGATGTATGATCGTCCTGAAGGTGATTTTGTTGTTACCCATAGCATATAGATGATTGGTTCAAAATAAACATGACTGAAGATGAGTTCCTCTACTGAAATCCTTCCACAGATCTCAAATTAGCAGTAAATGCATACCATTTTTGACCCTAAACATTGAAATCGAAATTCGAACTTCTACAGTTTTTGCTATTACTAATTCAGAAATATACATGAACACATATTTTTTCAGTAAATTATGTCAGAGTCCTCATATAATTAATTATGATGGAGAATAAACTGAAGTACAATTTTCAACGTATATTATTCACTCATATATTCACTAATCAACATAATCGGTGTGGTATTATAGTATTAAAAAATATATTGAGGAAATATTCTCCGAATATTGAAGCTATATTCGGATAAAAATAGGATGTCTCACAATATTAAGGGGATTGCTATATCGTTAGGACTTCGAACTTCACTGAAAATTGATTCGCTTTGAACCGTTAATACTATACCGTCTAAATGGATAATTCGGTATCAAAATGGGATATATTGATTCTAGACAAGGCAATATAGATATTTTGATAAATTGAATTTCTATATCATAAAAATTTCTAAAAATAATCAACTCTTTCATATTTATTAACATATATTCGTTTCTTGTTATTAGACTTACGAAAACATCACAATTAGTTGTTTCAACAAGGTCATCAGCAATGAATGCTTTGGTTAATTTATGTTTGTCATTTTAAATATGAAAATATATCAGGTATTCATGCTCCCTTGAAAACAACACCTTAACCAAAAATATACAGTAGGTATTTTCAATATGCGTAACTGTACCTTCATTAGTCAGTAAGGGCAGTTGAAAATATTTAATTCAATTAACTACGTCTTTTAGCTGTTTATATAATGAGTTGGCCATTAAATATTTTGATTCATCAGTTGCATGCACAATTGCTCGAACAAAAAAGCAGGGCTGTCTGCTTCTATCTTTAGTTCGAGTTAGAAATCCCAAACGAGAGATGTAAAATCAACATTCGTCGCAAAATAAGTAAGAAAATTACTTGTTCTCTCATTCAGAATCAAAACTTGTTAATAACTCAGGATTATATTGGTCAGTTTACGTTTTTCCTTTTTATAAGTAGTTGATTGCACTCTTAGAATTCTAAAATTTTGTGCTCATGACCTAGTAGAACAAAAAAATGTTTTCTTCATACCTCGGTCGAAAGTTCGCATCTTTTGCATCTATTTTTTGGCAAAAAGTTGAAAATTAATGCAATTATGAAGCTGCTAATGAGTTCTCAGAACTACGTGTTCTGCAAAAATCTCATTTGCAGTTTTACCAATGCCCGAATCTCTAACTGTCTAGAACGAAGCTATTTCAGAGTAATATTCATTTGATTTTGGCTCGGTTTCTTCTTCTTCAGTTTTTCTTCATGCGAAGGGTGCTACGTAAATTTTGAGATATGGCAACACTGATAATAATATATCAAATTTGATATTTCCATTATAAAGTTTGACATTTTTAATAGTGGAAGTACTCAGAACGAATGGTATTTGAGTAGTTTACAGATATTTGAAACTTTTATCTTGGTCAAAATATGGAATTAAATCGCGTGCGATAATTTTTTATATGGATTAAGCCAACGGCAGTATGCCGATCAACTCGCTTCGACTTTTGGTGATGAAGGGTCATCTCGGGCAACCGTGTTTCGCTGGGTTTCCGCATTCAATGGACGCACTTCGCTGCAGAATAAATTTCGTGAAGGTCGTTCAAAATCGGATGTTGTGCTACAAAATTTGTTTTCTATACCTAAAATAACGGTTAATGCGTTCAAATCACATCTTTTGAAGGTACCCTAATCGGAATGGAGAAGATGCTTCGACAATTGCATAAAAGGCATGCGGAATTGTATTGATCTTACTGGAGAATGTTTTTAAAAACAATAAATCCATATCCAATTATAAATATTTGTGTATATTAAAACTTAAATAGCAACTCTCGTTTGAATACTAAATCTCTAGGTCAAATTTGTGTAAAATTCTGTCAGCAAGCAATACTTTGGGAGAGTCATTATGAAACACATCCAGTTTAAAAATCATACTTGTGCAGACATACAGTTTAGACTAATATGAGCTGTTGAGACAATAAATAACAAAAAACTGAATTATTTATGCTTCTAAATGTCCTTGATTTCAGGTCTCTCCCGATTAAAAATTTTCTTCTGTTATTCTTTTCAAAAAAGATGGAAAGTTGCCGTTTCGACCTTATATTTTAATAAAAACTAAAAAAAAAGTCGATACGTCAAATTTTTATGTCTCTTTAAAAATTATTGAATAAACTAATTTCAAATCAGAAGTGACCTAAAATCAAGAACATTTAGAAGCATAAACATATCAAAATATCTAAGAAATAAGAAACTAAAATATTTATAGTTATAAATCCGAACAACAAAAAAAAATGAACGATGGTTACAGCAATGGAAATATTTTTTGTACAGTTCTATGCGATTAAAAAAATCCAGTTGTGATTAATTTTAAAAATTATATAAATTTACACTGGATAATTATAATATATGAATATGGTAGATTTATTATTCAATATATTGAATGAATTTTTGCCTATATTCCTTAAATTCTTGTCCATGAAATTGGGAAACCATAACATTACAAACGACAAATAAACTTGTTCTATAATATTGTTAGATTGGTGTTAAAATTATCAGAATATTACTATCATAATACACTTTTACACCAATTAATTTATTTATATTTTTACAACATATTGTTTGACCTTGAACAAATGTATGTGAAGGAATAGAGAGATTTTGTATAATATATTGATAATAATATTCTTGCTATATGTTTATGTAAATGTTCATATTGCTCACATTATATTGATATTGTTGAACAGAGATAAAGGAAGGTATTTTTAATGATATGATCATGCCTCTATATAAACAATCATAGTTATAACATACCAGAAATATCATTTGATGATATATTCATTATTTATGAGTCTTATCAATTAGAAGAAAATGATTATATTATCTATTCAACAATAAAATTTTTAAATAGAGAACTAAAAGACGGAGATACTCCTTGGAGCTTAAAACATGAAACGAATAGGTTTAATAGAAAACATAAGCAATAATAATATACAGGGTGAGTTACCTATATTTACAACATCTCCTAATGTGTCCTTTTTTAAGCTCTCTTGATTAGATAAATTCCAAATAAATGGAATATTTCAGGACCAGCAACATAAAACCTCATTACAAGTTGAGTTAATTTTCCATGTAAAATTTAAGAGTATAATTAACTTTTGGGCGTATTTTTATTTTGTTCTAATATTTCTTTTATTGCTGGAAAGAATTATAGACGAAGGTCGTAATTGATATTCATAAATTCATAAATTTCTATAAATACTCCCGTTTATACACTAAAGAACGTATAAATAAGGGAGGGAACAAATTAACGCAAGAAACTACGAACTTACGAATTAAGTTCAATACTATATATCAACAATAGAGATCAAATAATTATAATAAAATTGGGATGCACTTAAGTAGCTGCAGATGTCAAAGTGACACTTGCTATATATTGGATTTGTAATTAAGCAACGAATATATAATAAAGAAACTGCTTCGAGTTAACGGTCGTTTTAAGTTAAATTACATAGAAACAATGAATATCATGTCTGGAATCGTTTTCATCTTCACATGATATATTTTCATCATCTAATAAATCGGTATCTCAAAAAATATACCATTATATTCGAACAGAAGTTTTTACCAATGAGACTCTTTGGTTCGTGAAATTGACTAGACATATTGCGTGGTATCATACTCTATTTTCAGTGATGCAAATTTGTCAACAATTCATCGGTATCAGCTTTTAG
Organism: Diorhabda carinulata; assembly: GCF_026250575.1. NCBI lineage: Eukaryota > Metazoa > Arthropoda > Insecta > Coleoptera > Chrysomelidae > Diorhabda > Diorhabda carinulata. Next base: position 11,058,438 of record NC_079461.1, read on the forward strand.
AGTACGTGAAACCACTTGTTTAGATAGAACTTTTTCCTTTTTTTCATCAAAACACAAAGCTGATGCTGAAATCATTTCGGAATGAATAACTAGTACTTCCTCATTGTGGAAATTATTATCAAGTTCTTCTATAACATTCTCGACCATAGATGCGATTATATTTTATACCGACAAACCCTGCATTATCGTATCATGAATTATTAAACTGTTGGATGATGCAGGTAGAAGATTATCTTTATGCTTACGTCGTCACTTCTCGTCACAGAAGACACCTTTATTCGATATACATAATGTTGTAATCACGATTTTTATACTTACGGAATTAAATAGAATTTATTTCACTAAATTATGTATTTCATCAATAGTTTACTATAGAGAGAAATATATAACGTTCGAACGATACATTAGTTCTATATTGACAAAAAAAGGATGCTAGGTATGGGGCAGGGTAACATTTTGCTTGCCAGAATATTAAAAGAGGAAAAACTTCCTGTTTTATTCTAATAAGAAACCTTTATAAAAACACTTTGTAACAGCAAACTATAGAATAGTTATGAAGAGAAATTTTTATACCTGTCTCATCTAGTCACTCTAAGGCCCGCCTTGCTAGACATAGCAGGATTCGACTTCATGGGTGGTAGTTATCAGAAATTTTCTGTGTAAAATTTTACATTTTATAAAATACAAACAGGTTGCTTGCCATTAGCTCTTGTGCTCTATCTTTAGTGTTTCCATTTTTTTACCCAATTCTTGATATGTCACTTGCGCAATATAGTCTGCTGTCTACACCTAACACCATATTAACTCGTGGGGTCTGGTCTTCCGATATGATCTTGGTTACCCATGATCTGAAGTGCCTCTACTTTTTTATGGAGGATAAGTTTGCCTTCGTCTTTCTTTGCAAACTTTTTCCTCCTATTTTATTTTGGTCGTTTATTTTATTATTGTCTAGTGACACCTTGAAGCTATTGTTGATAATTCATTTCATTGTGCATATGTAAATATTTCGCTGTGTTTTAGGTTGGTATTCATTACAATTGATACAGGTATATTTTGTTAATTGAATCTATAAAGAGAGAGACAGAAATACTTTATTGTCAAAAGAATGTTAGAATTTGTAGACAAAAACTAAATTAAAAAACAAACATAAAAATAACTAAATAAAGATACAAATGACATAAAATTTCAATACACAGAATAAAACCAAAATGAGTAACAAAGTTATGGGTAATAGTAATGAGTAATTAGTTGTATATAAGTCCATGGCAAAGCATAGCATTAAACCAGTATGCATGTCCGGAATTAAATATTATTATAATAGAAGTCGTTTACAGGGAAGAAGGCACTTTCCAGTCAATATGTCTTCAAATTATTGCGGAATGCGGGAGAAGATAATATCGATTTAATTCTAATTGGCAAGTGATTGTGCATTTTTTTGCATTGTAGTGCCTTGGGGCACTCCACATTCTATTGGCTTGCAAAATGACATCGTTGTATCAATCCTTACAAGCTGTTGGTAAGGTATGACTTACATCATGCAAGGTGTGAGTTCCCCTAACACCGTAGTACTGCAATTTATTGATTCAAATATTATGATTAACACAATCGAAAGCCTTAGAAAAATCACAAAAATTTCTTGCAGTGGAGTGATGGCTGTTTACGCTAGAGTACACATTATTCGTGTGGGAGAATTTAGAATCATTTGTGAATTTTTTACTAAAAAACCCAAATTGATGGGTAGTAAGTATTTTATATTTAAACAGAAATGATAAAACCCTCTTTTTAACCAATCTTTCTATGATCTTAAATAACGTGGGAAGGAGTGCAATTGGGCGAAAACTCGATGCTTTTATCTACTTTATGCAAAGGTATAACTATAGCCGTCTTAAGGTAATTTGGAAAAGTGCCATTTTGAAATGAAACGTTGATTAAAGTGGTAAGGTGAGTTAATGTGCAATCGGGTAGACAAGAAAAGAATTTTGATGTAAGTCCATCAACTCCAGATGAGTATTAATTTTTGATGTCATTAATTGTACTGCGAAGCTTTGCTAAAACTACGGGCATAAAGAAGAAACTGTGTAAGTTAGCATTAGCATCAGGAAGATATGAAAGCGGATCATTAGGAATTATAAATTTTTGGCTACATTCACAAAGTAATTATTGAGGTTATCAGGTGAAGTAGAGATAATGCTCGATGAAGAAGGCTTATTTCTTAGTTCATTCAAAATGAACCATGTTTCTTTAGAAGCTGTAGCAGCTTTTATTGTCTACTTGAATTCACTCTAGTTCATGCAATTTTATTTTTGATTTTAGGGTTTATTCATATCATGTGTTTGTATTACTCGAGTAGATCCTTTGTTAATGTTCTGTTACCACGATTACTGCACCATCTGTAAAGCGCCTATATAAAAAAGTGATACCAACAATTCAATAAATGAAAAAAGAAATTTGCATAAAAATCGATTGGAAATCATCCTGTATTCTGTGATAACTACGAAAGTAATTTAAATAACTATGTTAATATTCGAGTTAATTTGATCGATTCATCAATCGAGAAGGTACTTTTAGCTCGAGATATCTAACAAACTATAAATTGTAGTCCGACCAACCCCGACTCGATTGTCTATTAACAATTACGTCTCAAAGCTTCGAGTCAGTCTGTTCTTACTTAATGGTTTTATTTGTTGTAAGTGGTATCAATTGAAGTTATTGTTTGAAAATATGGAAGAAATAGCTGTAAAAGTAATACCAAACCGTCCGAAGAAGAAACAACAAAAAATTGATTTCCGATTCTTAAGTTCAGCAATGGGAGGTAAGTGAAAATTATTATGAAATCGGTTTTCCGTTCAGTTTATTGAGAGTTGTTCATAGTAATATTTTTAATATAAATGAAATATTCTTGTGAGATTTCAACTTATATTCTCTAACCATGATGTGGAATTAGCCCAGAAAAATAAAATTACATATCTAGTCATAAATAGGGTAGTGGTTATATCATACGCTCAATTCACATTTGATGTTAGCTTTCCTGTTTTTCATAAAATTCACTTGTAACACTATTTTTATGCTATCTTGCGATCATCAACATTTCATAGACTGAATACGTACTTAATTCGGCACTTCATATTAGTAGCATCTTCACTTTGTACTCAACTTCCATGAACAGTTTTCCAGAACGGAATTTTTATTTTGATATCAGCAAGAAGAAATGAAAAATCTAGCTACATAAGGCAAGTCCCAACATCACAGGTGGTTTTTTGGCAAGATTTGCCAACATTTAAAATTAAATAGCCTCCATGTTTTTCACTAATTTTTTCATTTATATTAGTCACAATCAGTAAAAACTGTTGAAATCAATTTAATTTGCTAATTGCATTTTCATACAATATACAGAGTTTTTCTAAATTCATGTGACATAATTCTCGAGGTGATTGGTCGTATGAATTTGAGATGGGTCTTTCCTATAACAAAAGTTCCTCAAGGCACACCTTTCCGAGATATAACCGTTGAAAAGTGGTGTCTAAAATTGAGTTTTTATTTTTTTTTTCTATAATTTCAGTAAAGCTGGAAAATTGAAATTTTTTGTTTTTTTATTTTTGAAAACTTTTTTCATTCTTAAAGTTTTTTCCCAAAAACAATAGCTGCAGAGAAAGAAAATAAATACCATAATTTATAATTTTTTCAAATAAATCAAATGGAAAACAGTAAGATGTAAAATGTGATACGATTCATAATAAATACTGGAAATAACCTACAGCCAAAATACATGAAGGTAGCCTACGTATCTTGGATTGCCGTACATGTTCAAAGAGTTGAAGTATATTTCTTATGGTGTCACACGCTAATTAAATACGATATTTGATTCGTTAATATAAACTGAGAGTGTCGTATAAACTGATGATTTAACGTTTTTGAATTCACTTCTGTATAATTAAACAGAAATATTGAAAAAATATCCGTAATTTGTCCTTGCGTGCGATTGCACGTAAATTACAGAATTTGCTAGCATTACCGAAAACCTCTTACTGTATCTCGGAAACGGATCTCAATTTCATACGAGCAATCACCTCTTATTTGTGTTGTTATTATTGTTGTTAGGATACAAAAAATACGATAACTTATTATAAGAATCTGTAGAAAATACTTTGACTTCTTTGATTTCTCAATTTGAAAATCAAATTTGTTGAAATTATGTTATTTATTCACTTGAATATGAGAAATTTCTCTTTATACACTTTTCAGCATAAATCACCAATTCGTGAAGCTGAACAAACAAAAAATTGAACAACAACGATTGAATTTTTGACAAATAAATAATTGATTGTTAAATGACTAGATGTAGCTTTATAATCATTTTTTGCACGGAAAAATAAAAGAACAGTTAATTTTAGATATAGGTAATGCTTCATAGATAAAGAAATATGTTGGTAGTACTTTCCAATACTCACATGATATACAGGGTGATTCATTTGACAAATTGAAAAAATAATATATTATTTTATACAGAATAAATAATTCTCCAGAACTTCTACTACTACGTGTTACAATTTTTATGGAAAATACAATGTAGCTTTTGAAATGCTTCGTCGAACACATCTAAACCCTATGTTATTGTAATGATGATTTCAAGCTAATTCAAAATATGCTATAAAATAGAGGGTGTTTTCTTCAGAATAATGTAACTTTTATGTGGCAGAGTATTCTGGAACACCATAATTATGACCATAATACTCAAAATTTTGAAATTGATATCTCAAAGGATATCTCACACTCATCAATCAATCTGTTTTGAACTCAAATATATATATATATATATATATATATATATATATATATATATATATATATATATATAAGCATAAACAGGGTTATTGAAAATTTAGAACTTGGAACAATTAATTTCTAAGTGATGGTCATACCCATTTATCCTAATAACATCTCTCATACGATTAGGCATAGATCTAATCAAGTCTTATGTGACATTAACCGTTCTTCTTCTTTTGCAACAATAAGCTCTAGGATCGAGTTTGGTGTAGGAAGTCTAGATCGAATTCTTCTCTTTAGCTTATCCCATGAATGTTCTGTCTGATTTACGTCAGGATTATACGCTGACCACTCCATAACCCGAAAATCGACTTCAGCAATGTAATCTTGCACGATTCTGTAGGAGGGCGGTTCTGCATTGTCATGCGTAAAATGTAATCGATGTAAGGTACCACATGAATTGCTCAAATCTCGATATATCTATCGGCCGTTAAACCTCTTCTTCCGTGAATATGGTCGCCCCTACGAATGATCAGGATCAGTTCTATAAAAATTGCACCCCATATCATGCAAAAACCACCTCCATAAGCACTATACTTTTGGGCATTACTTCAACTTGCATACATTCAATATTGCATGAATATTTGGCTGTCAAAAAGATTTTATGGCATTGGATACCGCATAATTTTACAATCGCTCAAAATTAGCTCGTTTACTGATACTCGTTTACACATAAAACTCAAACTGATTTATAAGTAAGAATAAAATATAGTCATTGAAGTTAGTCCAGATGTTGGATTTGTCCAAAAAGCACAGAAATCATAATAAAAGAATACAAACTCAGTGAACACTTCTTATATGTATCATTAGTGAGTTTAATTATTTGTTTGTAAATTTTAATTTGAACTTATTGATAAAAATATGGTAAATGAAATTGTAAAAATGACTTTCATTTGCAGGTTTTACTCTCATAATGCTGTTGGGATTTACAGAAATTCCGCTTGGCATTGAAGAAAAATTCCTGAATTCTTCTCCAGTACTTATGACTAAAGTGTTTGCATCGTTTATTTTTGGTTTCCTTACAGAGATAATAGGAAGGAAGTATACCTTGATAACATTACATTTTATATTGGTTTTTTCTTCTGGAATAAGAGAATTTTGCATTTTATCACTTCTGGATGTGGCTAAATATTCCAGAGAGATTGCTTTGTGTGGAGCTTTGACTATCTTACCGGTATATTTTGGGGAAATATCCGACAAAAAGTATAGAGGAATGCTAATTGCATTGGTATACTCTTTTTATGAACTGGGATTTCATTCATTTCAATGGTTGGCGATATTTTGCCCAATTGTGACTGCTATGTCCATTGCACACTACGGAACGATGATATCGAGTATGGTAATGAGTGTAATTTTTGCTACAACTGGACGTGAAACACTCACTTATTACTTATTACGTGAAAAATTTGATCTCTTGAAATTAACTCTTGAAAATCTGAAAAATTTAAATGTGAATACAGATCCGGAACTTGGTGATTTAATGAGGAAAATGAAAAAATCTGGTAATGGCAACGATATAATATTGCTTCTTCCAAAATCTAGAGAATGGACCAAGGGGATTTTGATACTATTGAGCTTGATTCTTTTCAATTTCTGCTCAGGATCATATATTATCCTCAATATCAGCCATGACTATTATTCACTACCAACGGATCCAATTATTCCAATTGGTGAGTAATTCACTTGATTTATTGATTTTTGTTCTCAAAAATAGACTAGGAAACTTAGCTAAGAAAATAACATATATAAATGTAACTGACTATCAAGATTAGTCTATATTATGACAACTTTGCTCTTCAATCTTCTCCAATATACCTCGTAGCACGTTCCAGGAAATTAACACACCTTAACCAAAAATAGTTTCTCACTTAAAACATGACACTCGTAAAATGCATTTTAATTAAATACAATTATCCGTATCGGTAAATGAAGTTCTGTTTTGAGCTTGATATTTAATTTTTAACTGTTACTATTATCAGACAAATGGAAAATTCCATTTGTTCAGATTATAGTAAATGTGCAAACTACTTGGTTTTGATTAGTACAAACCATATAAATTGTTTGACATTATGTTTCATTTTTAGGAAAGACAATACTAGCCTTTTTATGTCCTCTATTGGTGGATGGAATTGGAAGAATAAAATGCTTAATGTATTCTTTCAGTTTAATGCTACTGAATCTTTCACTAATATCCATTATGACTCTTTATAAGATTGACTATTTTGGACCGAATGCTGCAATAATGTTGGAGTGTTCTTTTTTAATCGCATGCAACACAGGAATGGTTCCCTTACAATTGGTATTTCAAGGTGAATTGTTTCCAATGAAAATGAAAATGGTCTTAGCGGCTACTACTACAGCAATCTTCTTTTTTTTGAAATGCTTGTCGGTTGATATTGAATATAACCTATTCAGTCTAACAATGAGTGTCATAAGTTGTGTTGTTGCTCTTATTACTGTGAAATTTTATTATGTCGAAACTCGGAGAAGAAGTTTGAATGAAATACAATCTATTCTTAACAAAATTTGAGGATGTTGTAATCAGTTTTCCATTTGAAAATGTTTATATGGAATAAATTCATATTTGTTTTGTCGTTAAAAATTAATTTTAAATATATTCAGTTGACAATAAAGACATTTGTTTTATTTATCTTACAGTAACCATCATAATGTTTTCGGTATTTGCACAATTTCATCAAGTTGTGTAGTTTCGAATTAAATATGTTTTTATAACTGCAAGACTTTGTTCTCAGTTTGACGAGAGCAAATAACTGAAAATTGTATTGAAAATATATTAAATGTGGAACAGATCGGTTTATTTTTCAAATTCAAATATAGTGTGAGATTAAGATTAAAATAGTTGAAAACCACAAGAATTAAAAAGGGAAATACATTCATTGTAATTCACAGTATTTTTCTTTGAACTGATCAGGATGGTGGTTCATGCAGTCAACAAGCGCGCGAACTTATTTGGGCTATAGTCTCTTGAGCTTAACGGTTGGTCATTGTCCTGCATTTTCATAATTTAAAACATATGATGGTTCTTATCCATATAAGGCATCAGTTACTGGTCATCTAATTGTCAGGTTAGTTTAATTGATTTAACTGTTAGTACAGGCAAATTAGGCGATTTCAAACTAAAACCTTTTTAGGAGGTTTTGGGTTACTGAATAAGTCTACAGGGTGGGTTTCACGCATTTTTCCTGGCCTCAAAAATTTCACTGTAAAAATGGGTTGAAGTATTCAAAAACCTTTTGATTTCCGGATAACTCGAAAACTATTAGAATTTCGACACAAACTACCAGGACAAAAAATTATAAAATGTGTTTAAACGCTCAAAAATATTTTTTGAATCACTAATAACTCGAAAACTATGTAGATTTCGAAAAAAGTGCCGGTGCTCAAAGTGTAGAGCTCAAAATTTTCTAGAAATTGATTCCTATGCATAAACTTTTTTGAATCGCTAATTACTCGGAATCTATGAGGATTCAATTCAATAACTTTCAAGAAATCACGAATTAGTGTGCACTTGCTTACAACTGGATGGTCCTGGAAAACTGTACAGGCCACATTACATTACTTCACTTCTTCTAACTATTTTTCATATTCCCTACCACTTTCATATTCTTTCTTCCACAATTTCGGCACTGGTTTCAGTATTCAGCTTATTTATGTGGAACACATTGTTTAGACACTGCAGTAATGTAGTACGGACTCGGCATCTATTTACTTCTAAACAGGTCGACTGCGCACACGCGTGCTTGTCGGCGGTCATCTCTGCAGGTGGCAAGATTATTACTCATAGGAAAGAGACGAGAAGAAAGCTTTCGTCCTCTTATACCAATTATCTAAATAGAATGTCACAAATCGCAATCGATTCAGTGTAACGTGCTTCCTCAAATACAACTTAAAAATTTTCGAATTAACTTACTCTTGGGTATTTGAGGACATATTTACGGATAAACGGGACATTTTGAACTTTCTATACATTTTTATTCAAAATTGTTAGATACATCATCCCGAGAATGTTTTTGTATAAACTTGAAGCTGAGATTCTAAACTATCAACAAGTCTGAGAATATTGAAATAATAATCAACCGAGAATGAAGATAGTGTTTATGATCTCGTTTTTCAAAACGTAGTTTATATAAAACCAAGGAGTAGTGTACCTAACCTAACCTAACTTAACCTGAACAAGAAGTAGTGTATGTGTTATATACATGAAAATATTGATAATAACACGAACGAAAAATCTCTGTTGGATTTGCTTGTTTATATGGCGAGTGATGGAATACATTCATTGAAAATTATGCTATCTTACCCGAGTAGAAAATAAAGATCTCAGCCATCATGATGCATTTTGATTTTTTGGAAACGAAGTAGTTTTTCAAGAGTTAAATCAGTTTTCATGTGCGCCTGGAACGTAAATGGGCTTGAATTCGCACTGGCGGGAATTTGCCAGCGGATGCTCTGGCTTTCGGCGTTGACGGAGATTTACTCAGAAATAGTGGTTCCAACGACAAAATGAATGTGAATCTTTTTTGTAGAAAATTTTGTGCTCTACATTTTTAGTTCACACTGTCATTTTCGAATTTCTCATAGTTTTCGAGTTATTCGCTTTTCAAAATTTTTTTGAGTTTGAAAGTTCCAAAATTTCGAAAATCCGTGAACGTAATTTTGAGTCGCTAGGTTTATTCAGTAACCCAAAAACCGCTAAGAATCGAGAAAATCAGAAGCGCCCAATTCAATTTCGGACCTCCTATTTTACCTGTACTATGTTTTTCAAAACCGTTCGTTGCATTGAGTTGTGAACAGAGAACTTGACTTTATCTTTTTTGTTCTCTGTCACAAATGAGGATGTTTTGCGTTTCGCAAATATAAAAACTGGCTTCGACATTTTATCAGGAATATAAAATTGCACTCCTCACGTGTAAACTTTATGTAATGTTTCATTATTCCTATTTTATTTTTATTACGTTCTTACATATTAAACTGGATATATTTTCTTGTTTTGCAAGAAACCTTAGAATATTTAGATGATATAGATTCGTCATCTATGATATATCATATGAAGAATGACAGTAAGGGATAAAGATGCCGGTAAACAGCACAAAAGAACGGCTGTCAACATATTTCTTGGATAATACCAGGCCAGTTATAAAATTGTATTAGTTGTTGAATCGATCAAACTAGATTTTTTTGGATAATGAAGATTCTGTTAAAGATCAAATTTTGCCTGACGTTACAGAAAGTTTTTTAATATCATTCAGAATGCTGTATAAGAGAAAGCCTTGAACGTATTATTATGATGTAGATACTTCAAAAATGGCAGATAAAACCTCGTACCCCTTATAATAATACGGTGAGGTGACGACGATGTCCAAATCATATGCTGAAACCTGTTCTGTTAATAAGATATACATTTTGTAAGACTGTAGACAATTTTTTAATTATCTCCATCAATTAATTTAATCTCGGAAAAGTTTTTCGATGACAACCAATATAACATATTTGTAACTAATTTGAAAAATATGCAGTTTTTGTATGTGAAACTAAATTCAAATGTTACAATCGATAAGATTAATGTACCCATCTCTATATAAAGTGTTGACGACTCACAAAATTTATTGGAATATCAATTTGCAGGATCAGGTTTCAGCAACTATCTTAGTTTTTTGATTTCGAATGCAGTAAAAAATGACAGAAAATGATGAGATGTAGAAGCTGTGCACCATAACAAATCATCTAAAAGCCAATATAATCAGGAAAATTCACACTTGTCAGATTATTATAGCATATTACTTATTTTAACTGACATTGAGCTATAACATCTGGTCTTGGTGCTCTCCGTCAAGATATGCATTTACAGTTATTTAAGAGACCTAATGATCTAACAAAGGTTATTAAATAAGTTTTGCAAAACGTACTGCCCGATTAATAATTTTAAGACCTGATATTCAGAAGCTTCCATTTTTTTAATTATGATAACCTATTTACCAGGTTTCCACTATTAGCCTAATTGTCATCATGAGGATACGAAAACTATTCAGAAAATAGATTTCCACTGTATTGTACACTGCGTAAAAATTATTTAGAAAAAGTAACAAAATCTTGCAGAAACGTATTGATTTGAAAAAATGGGTTATCAATTCCATTGTTTGTGTTGTATCAGCAACATGTCAAGAATATAAAAATGCCCTTTAGGGTAAACGTCATGTAATGTTCTATTATTCTTATTTTATTTATACGACGTACTTACATATAAAACTTGGCATATTTTCTTGCCTTCTCATTTTTTAAATATAAGAAAGTAACATGACACATATAAATATTTGGTATTCATGATCACACTGGTCAACTTCTCTTTTCATAACCCACCTCTACTTTATATTCGGACTTTCAGAGAAATCTCTTTATACTATATCTAGAAATCTTATATGATGCTTGTGATGTGACTTTAGGATATACCCATACATAAAGGAATTTCCGAAGATACAAGGTCACGGTTAAACATATCGATATTTTCAGAGTGCAGGCAACAGTTATGTGTTGTTTTTAAGTGAATCAGTTACATAAAATGGCTACACTTAGTTTGATATTTTCAGTATTAGGGGGTAAGTACATTTGTTTATGTGATGAAGTTGTAGGTATCATGTTCAATAGTTTTTTTCCTGATATTGATATTTGGTAGGGATATTCAAATATATTGAAAAAGACCGATATCTAATCAGTTATGTTTTATATAAAAAATATATTATTCATTCATATGCATCTCAAATCGTAAAAATAAATATGCAAAGGTTAAGAAATTCGAGAAAGTTGATTATTTATAAACACAAACTGTATCAGTTGGACTCTTGGTTCCTGAATATGAATATTGAATAATATTCTATCATTTTATAATAATAAATACAAATATGATATACAAATCGATACAAAATATACTTCATGACGGTCTACGTCGTACCCTCAGAATGAATAATTTATCGATGTGAACTTTTTGAAAATGAACTTACAACAAGAAAAAAATGATTACATATACTTTGAGGAAAAGTTAATAATGTCTTTGGAGACTCGTACTTTTTAACGTCTAGGACAAAAGGATTGGTCGATGTCTGCTTGTGATACCTCCTCACAAGCAACTGTAACTTCGTGAATTAATTGCGCCACAGTTTGTGGAAAGGGTTGTAAATTCCACAGCATCCTCTTCATCTTATCCTGTAAATATTGATTAGGGTTGAATCTATTGATTTTGAAATCTTGTGCACGTGCCTATCATCATCAAACTTACCCTTCGCCCGTCATTTCATGTCAAATGTTGATGAATAGGATCAGAAAATAGATCAAAGGCTCGAATGTGGCTATAAAACAAGTTTATTTTCTTCCCAAACTTATTGCTAAGGTGCTTATTGTTAACCTCATTTGATCAGTTTATCTCATTCGTGTACCTCAAATGTCTTCTGCCTAACTGTCGCTACTATACAGATAGAATCCCCGTTAAAGTTGTGATCACCTCGACGATTTCAAGCGGTTAACACAAAGCAATAAATAGAAGATAAACAGTTGATATTAGTATCAAAACCTGCTTTAAGTATAAATTAGGATGTTGCTAAAAATCAAAAACAAGAAATTGTTTGTTCTGTGTGACAGTTTAATTTTTAAAAATAAACAAAAAATTTCTTAAAACAATAGAATATTTTTCTGATAATAATTACTCTATGCTCTCAATCTCTAAATTCTAGTATGAAATTTGAATATTTGAACATATTGAAATAACTTTCCCCATATTAATCAGACTGTTAGATATCATGATTGATGATTCAAATTTCTCATCCGTAATCTCTGGTATAACCTCTTTAGTTAAACATTTTTATCCACTTACTCACTTAATCCTCATACCTTTCTACCAAGTGTAAGCCTTGTTGGAATTTATTACGAGGACTCCTTCTTACACAGCTGTTTCAATTTTTTCCTATTCTGTCTTTTGTTCACTTCCCTGCCATATTATTCCTCCATTTTCCTCTATCTTATTTCACCTTAATTTCTTCTTTCTAGCTCCTCGGCCTTCTTTTTTGTTCGTGCTTCATATTAATATTCATATTAATAGTTATTCTACAATTCTTCTAACATGGCCAAACCATCTTCGATTTTATTTTGTATTAATTTTTAATTTAAATCTTTTTCCATAATATCATTCCCTATTCTATCGCATATTGATGTATTGCCTAATTTTCGTTAAATTCTCATTTCTGTAATTTGTATTTTGCTTTTTTGTTTATATGTGAGGGTTCATGTCTGTGATCCATATGTCAATATACTTTTGTTATAAATTTCAGTTCTTGTTTCTTTTGATATTTACTTTTTGACTAGAAATTGCAAATTGGTTGCATTTATCTTTCATCTTCAATATTCTTTCTTGTGTTCAGGCCAAGGAACTTGAAATTTTAGTCCAGTTCTAATTTTTATTCTTGATTTAATTTCATGTCTTCTTTCGAATTATTATCATTGTCCTATTCTTGTAATCGTGTATTTTCACAATCATTTTACTCGTATGTAGATTGTTATTATATAGTTTTGAATTTGAGTGCAAGGTTTTCTCACCTTTTGCCAGTATTTCCATGTCATAGTTCATAGTAGCATTGTTGGCGACCTATGTTCTTTAAGAAGCCAATCAGGCGCTTTGGCTTGATCTCTTTGATGTCATTAGGCTCACAAGATGTGAGGCTTGCTTAAGTATTTAAACCGCGGTCGTGTGAGTGCCAGGCACTTACAGTTTCATCAGGCACCAGCGGCACTCCGGATCGTCCGTAATGCCCATGATGTGGAAATGGTATCTTAGATGAACGTATCCAGTCTGGTCACTATTCTAATTTCGCTCCTATGTAGTTGAAGTAGTTGTTTGGTGTGAGACGGACAAGCCCCATCTTGTATCATGCCAGGAGTCTATCGATCTCTGCCTAGTCCGCGTTGCAAAGATACCGCTGAGAGACGCGATAGCAACGCTATTTGTCACACCAGTCTGGTTAGTGAGTCCGACTCATCGATGCCTTTGTTGTCCAAGTAACCGGAGACCCAAACGAAATGTATATTGCAGCCGTCACTCATTAGATTATGTAGAGCTTCATTGCACTAGCTTATAGCTCACCTTTACGGCTATTATGGCTTGTATGGTAGTTCTCGGCTTAGAAGACGGTAGCGTGCTCCCCAAGCGAAAAGGATTCGTTTGTTTCGGGATGTCCTCCGCAAAAGCCTACTCCAGCCAAGCTGTTCCTCCTGGAGCCGTTCTTATGCCAGGTGGCTCCATTATTAGGCATTGCTTGCTCAGTGATGTATACAAATTTTATAGTCTTCCAGTCTCCAATGCTGTTCCATTTGTCTTTTCGTTGTTTTTATCTGACCATCTTTCATTCATCTAAAACTACGATAAATAAGAATGGGCTTAGGATACATCCTAACTTTACGTTTTTTGTTGTTTGGAACCTATCGGATACCTATTGCCTAAAATTTACATAATGTTTGTCTGTTTATATGAAACTTATCGACTGCGTTTTCAAAATTTATAAAATACAGGTTTACCTCTCTGTCTTCTCCTATTGCTTTGTTGGTTATTTGCTCATTATTAAGTTTGCATCTGTTGTTACTCGTGATATTATTATTTACTACACTACAGAACAGAAGTAGCAAAAGATTTCCAACAAATTAATTGAAAAAAACAAACGGTTACTCAAGCTCCCTTAAAAATTCTCATTATACGTCAAAAATGGATTTCCAATACATGGGATTAAAATAAATCTTACTATCCCATCTTCGTACAATCATATGTGAGATTAAAGTTACATAGAATGCTTATTGCTTATGTTTATTGAAATGAGGTGCTGTTGTTTATTAATAAGATACATTAAAAATATTATCAACTTTTTCTCTAGTTAGGTAAAACGAAAAACCAAACGAGAGCTGTATTATGTCTTTAAATGTGTATTAATATAAATAATACAATCAACTATCACTTTTTTTCAGTATTTCTAATATTTCCATATTTTTTACAGCTTGGATGGTATTTCTACTGTTAGGATTCACAAAATTATCTTTCTTCTCAAAACCAGGCTGCGATTATACTGACCAATATTGTAAATTTTTAATACAAGCGCAATCAATTCCCGTTGGGGAAATATTTGGAGCATTTCTGTTTTGTTTTTTAGCAGAAATTTTTGGTAGAAAATATATTGTGTTGACTCTTTTCATACCCATAATCGTTTATTCAGCGCTGATTGAGTTCAGTTACGATTCAAAGAATTTTATTTTCGCAAGTTATGCAAGAGCTATTTCTTATGGTGGAGCTTTAACTATTTTGCCCGTATATCTTGGCGAAATTTCTGAGAAGCAATCAAGAGGAAAAATAATTTCATCTGTGTTTGCATTACATATTATAGGAAAATATTTACAAGCTGTAACTAAATCCATTTTCACTGTAGCTGGTATTTCTATGGTGCATTATGGGTCAATAGTTTTAAGTATTCTCACTGGTATTGTTTTTGCTGTATTTACTCGTGATACTCCGAGTTTCTTTATCCAACGAAAACAACCTCAACAAGCTAAAGAAAGCTTGAGAGACATCAGGAATGCAAATGTAGATATTGATAACGAACTTGAACAGCTAATGGGAAAGAGAGTTAGTACAGAAAATATTGAAGGTACCGTTATGCTTTGTTTGGAATCTAATGGATGTCTCAAAGCGTTTATAATCATGATGAGTCTATTAGGGTTCAAGATTCTTACCGGAGATTATACTCTCCTTTTGTTCATTGCATCACCTTTCAACACTACTCAACATTTGAGTTATGTATATATTTTAATAGGTAAGTATGTCTTCTATAGATTATTAGCCACCAATTATTATAACAGAGAACTCATTACATTAAGAATTTTTTTTGATATTTTGTTTATTTATCCAAATATCATAGTAATTAATACAGAACATATTCTGAGGTTCATAGTAAAGTGAACTAAAATCTTTACTATGAATTTCTTGCTTTCGATTAGGTCAACCTTGAGTACACAAAACAATAATTCGTAAAATAAAAAAAAATATTGTAACGAAATATATAACAGATAATTTAGCTGTAACAAATTTCTGCCGAAATTTTTAGTAGATTCTCAAATGTAAATGTAGAAGCAATTCTAGAAATGAAGTAAACTATAATTTCAAAAAAAAACGATTGAATTAAATGGAAGGAATGATAATACTCATATCTTTCGTCTCTTCAACAGTCCTTTTACCAAAAAGGTTAATGGTTTTTTTTTACAGTTTGTCAAGTTTTCTGGACCTTTCCAAGCTAATATTTTTTCCAATATCTCGGAAGAACTTTTTCAAATCTTGTAGCCTGGTTGACCACTTTCACTCTTTGATTTTGAAAATATTCTCCACCTTAGTTTTGAATCAGATAAATAAAATCTAAAGTTCGACGATGTTGTTCTGCAGCTTTGATATTTCTCGTGCAATCATTATAGCCATTAAATACGACAGTAAATTTGAAACATTATAACTCTTACATCTTTTCGAATCGTTATATCTCAGAAATTATGACTCGTAGGAAAAAAGTATTGATATGTTTTTGTAGATAATTTATGATGTACAATTTTTGTTTAAGGTATTTTCTTGATAAAACTTACCGTTTTGCTGATAATCGCGAAAAACTCATTTTTTTGACCTTTAACTTGAATAAAATTTGTTCCATACACGGAAATGATGGGGAACATTCAAATTTTATTTTCAATTGTATTTTAAACAATTTTTCAGCTTGATGGGAATTTATGTAGCTTCACTCTTATTTTTTGGTCTAATTTGACCGGGCTATAATATAATATTTTTATACGGTTACAAAATTTATGAAATGAAATAAGTATTACATTTTGTTATTCAACAAATTAAATTTTAAGGAAATTACTTGAAGGTTGGCTATGTTGTAATCGGATAGTAAAACTTCAGGCGTTATTTCAGTTGATAGAATAGTTGACGTACTTGGATTATTGGACAGCATTTGTCACTATCTGACCAAGATTTCGACTTGAACCTTGAAGGTTATTTTTATATACTTTGCGTTTGTTCATCCATTTATTGAACACTTTACTTTCTATGATTGTTCTGATCTAGACATCTGTAAGAAAGCTTACATACTCCAAACTATTTGTGAATGTGTTGAGTCCAGATTTACCTCTTTGTTCTATTTTATTCCTATATGTGTGAGGATCCAGTGAAAACTTGCTTTTAGATGATATGAGCTGTACTTCATGCCTTATCTTAACTTCCAATGTTTTGGATATTGAATCATTTGGACTGAAGTTAAAGATATGAAAATATAAGATCATTACATCCTTTTCATGAGAAGCAGATATGAGTAGTTTGATTTATACCAAAAAATTCAACTTCCAAGACTAAACAACTATATTTCTGTTGGTGTGGTATTGGTGATACTACAGATGTATGTATGTAAATAAGTATGTTGAAAACGTTTAGTATCTATAGTGATCTTTCAATCAGCGAGCTGCTGCTGATGTCAAAGATGATGAGCTGGATGATAACTTTAATTCTTTTTGTTATTGGTGGTGAAGTGTGAGCAGATGAAAGAAGAAAACATTTGAGAAGTCACTATTTCAATTGGTCTAGGCTCTTGCATAGATTTACTACCACTTACCCAACAATTCTCAACCTAAACATGATGGCTTATTTTTTATGAAACTTTCACCAGTGGGCCGGGCTTACAAGTCAACAGTGGACTTTATTATCTCGGACCGTTTCATTTTATATACTTTTAATCATAAAGATTTCTTGCTCCCTTCTCGATTATTCATGAAATTATAATGGCATTTGTAAATTCATGAATTTATTTTAACTTTAAAAAGGCTGTGTTATTAATTCAAAATACAAAAACACAAAATTTAATTTGATGGAATATATAAACTATGTTGTTTATATAGAAATGATGATATAAATCACAAAATATACCTATTAAAAACATGGTAATTTATTTAAAGAAACTTATTTTTCGAACGGTTTGCTAGATTCATAGTAGGTAACAATTTTCTCTTTTTCTCTTCATTCCCTTATTGTTTGGATATAGATAGTTATTCAAGTTAATTGTAAATATTGCCCTTATTTCACAAAATCGAAAATTATATTGTATGTAAAATCAGGTTCTCTGTTTTTTTAATGCCATTTTGGCAACAACTTTTCGACCATCTTTGTAATGTAATTCAAAATAAGTATTCCATGTTTTGCTTGCATCATACCTGTGTTTTTTAGGTATATTGAGAACTTCGAAATTATGTTCTACCCTAGAAGGTTTTGTATAGCTGTTGTCATTTTTAAATCAAAAGTATAATCAACCAAATATGGAAAATCATCTTTGAATCTGTTCGCTGGCCATCCAGATATATACTCCAATTCATTTTTTTTTCGACATGATCTGTAGTAGTAGTACCTCATCGATCTGGAGTGTCCACAGAGAAGAAACAACTAACCTGAAGATGATCACAATGTCTTTTCAACTCATCGTTCTTATTATTTTCAAATTAAGCTGTTTCGAGAACTTTTATCGTAATAAATTAGTTGGTTCTTCTTTGTTTTCTAATCCACCCAACGGATTTACCATTCGATTTTAAACGTTAACAATTTTACGGTACGTGTGATCATCACGATGACCATGAATAAATCGCAAGGCCAGTCGTTGGAAGTTTGCGGAATCAACTTGGAGATTCCCTGTTTTGCGCGTGGACAATTGTACGACGTATTTTTGCGCGTCGGAAAACCGTCATCTTTATTTATTTACGCACTTGAAAACAAACCAAAAATTATAGTTTATCGGAAAACTTTAAATTGATTAACAGACTGTATCATAACTGTGTGTGTCTGTCAATATAAAATTTAAACCTTATAAATAATCAGTATTTTAGGAAAACTCTATCTTGTAAGTAAGCAACATCATCTGTAATTAATAATACAACTTCATTCACACTGAGAATTTTTTTATTTGTTCTCAGTTTATTCTATACAAAGGTTTAGATTTTTCATTTATCGATTGAGGTAGAAGGAAATATGTCAGTCAGCTAATTTATCTTTAATAATTCAATTATGTTAATAAATCAAATTGATGTTTTCTTTCTGTTTTAGGAGTCACTCTTTGTGGAAGCAGTATATTGTGTTCCGTTTTAGTGGATAAAATTGGAAGATTGAATTGTCTCCTTATCTCTTTCGTAATAATGTTTGTAGATCAATTAGTATTGATTATACTTGTAGCTGTTGGTACTCCAATCAATGAGTTCTTGGTGATAATACTTATCATTGTTTTTTTCTTTGCATATTATATAGGCATTGGACCTATTCCATTAGTTTTGGTTGGAGAACTTTTTCCGATGAAATTTAAAATGATTTTATCGGCTACAGTTACATCATTTTTCTTTGGTCTTGAATTCCTTGCATGGATTTGTCTATATTTTAAGTTAGAAATGAATATAATGTTAATAGGGAGTATAACTTTTTGTCTCATTGCAACTTTTACTGTCAAATTATTTTATTTTGAAACAAAAGGCAAGAGCTTAAATGAAATCCAATTACGACTTAATAAAAAATGAGTTTATGAGAATTTTTCTTCAAAATATCATCAATTGTTAATTATTTCCCTTACCAAATTCGTTTTCATAGAAAATGGAGTTAATATAAATAGAGAAAGAAAAAAAATAGAAAAATGTTGGGGTACTAGGATGTATCATCGACTTCTCGCAATAGGTTGCGCTGTAGTACCAAGTGAATGTGATTTAATTGGGCGGCAACTCTTCTCTCTCCTTCTCGTTACGTATGTGTACTTTGAATTTTATAATACTATTTAGTTATTTCCGGTATTGGAATAATATCCTTCCTTTGCATTCAGAAATATTACTTGTTTCATGATTTATAATTACGACGAGTCAAAGTGATATATTTTTCATTTTAATAGACACAACACGATAGTTTCATGAAAAGTTGATAAATTATTAGATTCTTGGCCACGTCCATATTTCATCAGTATAGATAAATACTAGAGCTTTCAAAAAGTAGATGATAACCTCATAATTTACCGATATTCAATACAAACAAAACATGATTCTTCAAGGATTATCAAATGTTTGCGACTAGATTGCGTAAATATATTTTCAATTAGTCATGAAGCATACGTTTTCTTCCACAGTATACAGAAAAATTCCTCATTGATAACATAATACTGTTTATTTGCTTCTACTGGTTTAAATAATACAATTAACTTCTCAACGTCAAAACGTTTTAATCATCTGTGATCTAAAGGTGTATTGCACTCAGTTTTAGCAGAAACTAGTTCAGAAAGTATTTTAGAGAACTTTTCATATTGAAGAATAGGGCCTATTCGTTTACCCGCAATTAATGCATTTAACTTCTCAAGAAAAAGATCACAATTCACTGACTGAGTCCAAGCAGAACAAAGAATTTGACAAAAAACAACGAGTCGCCTCTTTGTCTGCTCCTCTCTTTTTGACCTCGGTTGGAGCATATCTGTGATTGCCGACATACATCGGTGAGGGTCTGAATGTTCAAGAATGTGAAGAAATATTCAATCTTTCATCGACGTATTGGGTGTTTGTTGACATTCATCGGTGAAAGTCAAAATCAGTGAGTAATCGAAATCTGTCTCTTATCTATCTTTACTGGACTTACTCATCGCTTTCGTTTTCGAGAGGATTCTAATTGCTAGAAGAAAAAAAATATATATGTTTCCATTTTTAGAAACGATATCATCAGTCAAAAATAATCAATGAGTTTAACTTCAATTGAGGTACGAAATAAGCTGAAAGCTTGCATACACATCTTCATTCTTGAAATAATGGTTGTAGGTTCTCATTTCTAGTATAACTAATTCGTAGGTAGATATAGTAAAAATTCAAGCTGTGCTTGAACTAATAACATAAAATGAGAAATATAATATTACCACTAAATATAATAAAATCAAGCTCATTTGGACTATCAATTTTATAAATGCTCGCGGTACGAATTTGATACAATTCGAGTTTTACGAAATAGAAATGGACACAGGAATTTTTTTTATCTTGAGATTTATCGTGGCAGTGGACTAGATTTCTTCTATTGACAAACGTCATTAACTACTTCATGAATATTATGTTATGTGATATAAGTTATCATTTCAATACCAATAGCAAGGCTATAAAGTCTTTCAAAAAGCGGAAAAGGAAGAATATTGTATCAATAATATAAGTGGAGTACAAAAATCAAGAGATCAAACCTTGAATATCAAAGCAAAAGTATTAAGTTGATGTATCGCATTTGAGAACTGATAACCTTAATGGCCTAAATTACGAGGGTGATTCATATATTTTTAATGTCATAAAATTGGCTGCCCTGGATGTTAGACTGGTTTGTTACGAAGTATAGAGAACAGCCGAGACCGCGTCACTACGCTTTTTAGTACTCATAGCTATAAGAAAGATGTACTGTTGTCTGTTGAGCAAAGCATCGTTATTCGTTTTTTGGTCATAGATAATGATGATGTGATAACGCTTGCAGAAAAAATTTTTTCTTTAATAAAATAAATTTTTCTTGAGCACATTTTTTGAGAATACCGAGTTTTTCTTCGCTTTTCCTCACAACTCGTATGTCTGACCATATGCGTTGGTAGTACAAAGTACTAACAGAACCCTAGAAATCAGATATGAAAAAAAGTCCGTAGGTCACGATATTGGCAGGAATTTATTGAATTACTTTCATTGTCATAGGTTCTTGATAAGTGCTCAAAAAAAGAAATTCTATTACATACCTAGTGGGCATGGGTTATGTCTGATAAACGGACTAAATTACAACCTCGGATAGAGAAAAATACAAAAAAAACTGGCTCCAACAAACACGTGGAAATTATTTTCAAAATTTTTGGGTCCATCTCTAGAGTAGGACGTATCTAAAAATATAGAATTATAAAAGCAATTTTTTTTAAAAATGTATCCAATTAAGTAACTTTTTATAAACGATAATCGAATTCTTCAATAAATTGTGTGTAATTTTCATCCAACAACTTTCAGTGTTTCTCTTCTTATAGAGGTAGAGGAGAGTGGGAAATTTGATATGGACAAATGCCTGTAAGTCAGAATCTGCTTGATCGATTTTTAAAAACTTGAATTTGTTCAAAATATATTCTATCCAGCAATACAAAATACATAAATCAGATGTATTGGTATATTCAAAGTAGAGTAGCAGTAATTTAAACAGTTCTCATAATAATCTCTAATTAATGCCGCTATATAAATGTAAAACTAAACTTATTAACAATGAAAGCCATTGAAATACTTCGCATCGTATTTTTTCAATCGTATCATCTATTATCGTGGATCTATAGGTGTGAACGTCATTTATGCAGCCCAATAATTTAAGCAATAAGGTCTGGGGACCAAATAAATCATTTTTAACGTCCTATAAACCTATGCTGTTGTTGGATAAGTATATAAATTTGGATACTTCGTGTATCAGACGAGTATTTTTTTGTTTCAACATTGTTTTTCCCGGTTTCGTAAAAAAAAGTGATGTAGGTTCATCAAGTATTTATGTGCTCGTTTCACTCAATTTGAGAACTGTTTAAGAGCAGAGAGCAACTAAAATAACGTGTTCAATATTCAAGAAATAATTTTTAAATAAACTAAACACAGTCCGACAAGTATGCGAAGAACAATGAATATTTCATGAATACGCACGGCATTCATACCAAATTAAAAAATAATGTTTACTCCCCGTATAAAATTCACTAAACATCTAATAAACCGTCCTTCCACAAAGACTTATCATCTAAACCAATGAAAAAATCGATAAAAAAACATAAATGCATTTCTATTGGCCGAAGTTGTCGGAAGACCAATATACAAAATTTCTTCGAAATATTCCAGCGATAAGTAGTGGCATGGCTTCGTGAGATTAATTAAATTAATAGAAATATGGCGTTAGTTAAACCATGGGCAGATGAAGATAATGAAATTGCACAGTGTAGTGAGAATAAAGACAGGTATGAATTTAATAATAAAGATTCAGATATACAAACACAGCAACATATTCGAATGTTTAAAAAAGGAAAATATTCAGAAATCCGATAATGCAATCATAATAAGAATTGCTGAATTAACTAGAGTAAATAAATTTTCCATTTATCGAGTAGTCACGAAAGGGGTTGCTGTGGACCATTCATAAAACCGAAAAACATGTAAAGAAAAACTGAAATCAGTTGACAAATGTACTAAAGATTTTATACGTAAGACAATTTGAGAACAGGGTTGGGACATTAAAAATAATACAGCAAAAGGTAGCAAATTATACATAATACTGTTTAGTAACATTGCGTCAAGTTTTATCGGCATGTGGTCTTGAATACAAAAAACTGAATAAATTGATGGCAATAACCGAATCATCAAGGATAGTTCGATAGCAACAAGATTATTTACGTTCGCGAGATATTTGCAAAAAACAGATTTTTATGACCATTTGACTTTTATAACTTTTTAGCCGGCAGAAACTCGAGTGGATCTTCATTACAACCCCGTAATAAAGGTGTTTACAAAAATTTAGCTCACTAGGAATTTTTCCGCAGATTAGGGATCAAAATGCCTAAAATGACTGGACTATATAGGAAATTATTGATGAATTATCAACACATAACTCTTCGATCAATTTTAATAAATCGTTAAAGTCTTAGGAGTTATATATTAAAATTTTAATCCATCTAAATGTTCTTGATTTTAGGGTACAATTTGCGTATTTATATTAATTAATATAAAACAGAAGAGACTTGAAATCAAGAACATTTAGATGAATTGACATACAAAAAGGTTAGAAATTAGAAATTAAAGAAGTTTATTATTATTTTTATACTCGACCTTCGATAATCACTTTTGGGTTAGAAAAATATCAAGCACTGCGATTTTTCAATTAGAATAATCAGTTCATGATAACGTATTATTGTCACAGAAGTAAAATAAAAAAATTTCGAAATTCTCATCACACTAATTCAATCTAAATTAGCAGTTTCCACGTGATTAGCTAAGTATTACTCTTTGTAATATAATTATGTTTCATTGATATAATCTTATTAATTTTATAAGATTAAAGGTCTCCGTGATGAGATAGACAGGGGTCTTAAAGGTTGAAGGTTGTATAATAAAGTTTATTTTTTATTTTATATTCCATAATATATCAATCAGTTATTATTTTACAATTACATTTGAAGTCATTCCCAAAAAATGAGAAAATTTCAATTCGCTATCGCTGTGTTTAGCGGTAAGTAATATAATTATTTTATGAGAGAATGAAATCATGTATTAACCCTTGAAATGGCTCAAAAATAGTGTCAATTACAATTAAGATAAAAGTTCTGCAAACAACTAGTTTTCTCTACATAGATGTTTACAAAAAGTGGAGCATACCTTCGGTTCGATAACAATTCTAAATAAAGTTCTCCCCCTATAAAAATAATATAGTAATTTAGGAAGTATAAGATAATGGAATAATGTTATTATTTGATGAACATGAACATGAAAATATGCGATGATTAATTGTAGTGCAACTCAATAAAATTGATGTACAAGCTGTCTTCACATATACTCACCATATACTACTTGGATTTAACTTGAAGGTCACAAAGAGCCAATATGAAGAAATATGAGATCGACCTTAGACTTGTATTTTTGAGATTTAAATCTGTTCAAGATTATCCTTAAATCTTTATTACTTTTTGTGAAGAACTTCTCATCTTTCTAATATTCTGAATATGTACCAGTACTTATCACATTAGATGAACAGAGCAAGAACAATAACTAAATTTGTAAATGCAATACTGTGGAATACTTGATTAGGAAAAAAAAACTGTGGATCTAAAAATAATTGCTACGGAAATGAACACTTTAAGAAGAAAAAAATAGAACATCAAGGTTAGATTTGGTCAGAAAGACACCTTAAAAGAGCACATGAGCCTGAAAAAAACAATTACAGAAAATATAGAGCAGAAGCAGTTGATTTAGTTCGAACACTTGGAGAGGATGTGAGAGAAAAGATGGCCAAAAAATATTTTATATAATTTCATTAATCCTCCAGACTTCTTGTTCCGATGCCTTAATTCCAAGATGAAGTGAAAATCTACAATCAAACTATTACATACTAAAAATTATTGGCTAAATAAATAAAAAAAAATGATAATGTTTGTAGAGCAAATTATTAATAATCACATTATCAAATCTTCTTTGATAGAAGGTAATTTAAATGAGTACTACAAATGATGATAGATATTTAGAACTATTGATAAATGCTGTAATTACCATTTCAACAAACTTCTGACCACATTACTAACAAGATGACGCTTTCCTTAGTACACCTGAAGTGTAGGTGTTTCAGCTGAGATGAATAGGACGTCCAGGAGTAATGGAGTAAAAAACCCGGTCACTGAATTTGACCCTGTTAAATTTTTATTACACACTGTTTAAAAAATAGATAAGCTGATTGACAAACTCTACAGGATCGTATTTTGTAGAGACAAATCTTTAACTACAAACATAGTTTAATGGTTCAGTTCAACAAAACAAAACTGGATACTATCAAATCATAAATTGCTTTCATTGAATATTCACTGTAATGTTTGTTTGGTAATTGTTTTTCTTTTCCTGGAAATATGAACTTTGTTATTAGTTTTTAGAATTGGAGTTATAATGTTCATAGAATAAAAATTTTGAGGTAGGCTCTTTAAGAATATTTGGTTTGTTTTATTTCATAACCAACCCTGTAATATGTATGAAATAAGTTAGATCGTTAATTGGACCTGCAAGAATTGTTGATATCGGAATTATGCATGGCGTTTCCTATAACAAGACAGTCTAGAGGTATTGATAACTCATAAATTGATATAATGTACATGGTAATAGGAAGACAACTTTCCAGTCACTTTCCTTTAAAAGATCACCCCGTATGTTTTGTTCCAATGCATAAATATGCTCATATAGTAACCAAATTCATAACCTGTTATACATTTAACTCATTTTATTTTTAGGATACATTCTTCAGTTGCTTCTAAGCTTTGCAAACCGGCTCTACGCGCTCTACGTAATAATGAATATTGACCTCATAAAAAGCGATACATTTTTATCATCAACATCATTTATTGGAAATATATTAGGTGTTACTTTATTCTGTTTTTTATCAGAAGTCATCGGAAGAAAGAGAACGTTAATTGGGATATTTCTAACTTTAATTGTATCCTTCCAAACTGGGCTTTTTATTAAATATTATAAAAATTATACTCTGTTATGTGTAGTTGGAATTACAAAGGGAATGTCGTTTGGAGGAGCTTATACTGTTTTACCAATTTATATAAGTGAGATCTCTGAAACATTCTCAAGAGGAATGTTCATTTCCTTATCACAGTCTATATTTATATTAGCAGATGTTATGATAGGAAATGTCATACTATATGTAGATACTGACCTTATTTTGGACGTAATTAACTACATGTCGATTTTATTGAGCTTGTTAACAATCATAGCATTCGGTTTTCTGGCTAACGAGAGTCCGTTGTACTTTATTAGAAAAGGAAGAGATAGAAGTGCACAAATAGCTTCAACAGATATGAGGAGCATTCATGATGATACCCAATTGAAACTCGATGACTTACAAAATACAACTGAGGACAGAATTGACAATCGGAGACATAACGAGAAGATTATGACTTGTTTGAAATCCAAAGCATTCGTGAAAGGCGTGGTGATCATGATTAGTCTAATCATATTACAGGCTTTGTGTGGAGGACATTTGTTAACAATTTACGTATCTGTTTTCCTCGATGTATCATCATCACTGAAAATTTATCTGAGTTGGTTGATTGGTAAGTATTTGATCAGGAATTTCTATAGTTACAGTTTCTTTCTCTTGAATCGAATCAGATATATTGTAATGCTTGAATCAAATATATTTTCATACAAATCTTTAAGGAAATGATAAAATACATTTTCAATATTTCTGCATTCTTTGTGATTAGTATGGAATGAAATATTTTTCATAAAACCTTAAAATTTCATGCAGTTTAATTGAGGGTTACTATCAATATTATGATATGAAACAGTTCAAATGATTGCGTTTCAAAGTAGCCAGCAAATACATTTTTCTTTCAACATCAAAATATGAATCCTTGTTTCTAACATAAGTATACTTCTGCCATCTGTTCATTTCTGCTCGAATGCAGCCTTTATTTTTCTAATAAGGTTGGATTTTTTCGTCATAGATCACATATTTCTTCTTCAAAGAGGATACATTTTTGAACATCTATCAGGCCACGTTATGGGCAACCATCATTCTAAAAAAAAATTTAAGTCGTTTTGCGTAGTTCTAAATAATTTTTGTTTCTATTTAGGTTTAACGGAAAATCTATTCATTTTTCTTGATAATAATGTTTTGATACGGATAAATGAGTGACTTAAGAATGTTTGTGAAACGTGTTTTCTGACAACTGGTTGATTATTACAACGAAATTAAGAGTCGTCGTGGTTAAGGGAGTGCTTTAGACACAGTGGTATCGGGATTTTTTTTCTCCCTCAATATATGTAAATTATCGGAGAAAGGCACATAATATGAGGAACCTTTTTGTTTTGTTAAAGAAAGGGGTAATAATTCAATTTCCTTAAATATTTTTAGATGGAAACGACAGTCCGCTGTGTCTATATTTTACTTTATTTGGAATAATAATTATTTCTTCAAAGCAATAAAAACTAAAATAATAACTCAACACTGGTCTCCTTACATGAGATGGTGTGAGCTGCTAATAAAATACCGTATCATATTAGGAAACCAGAGAATAGAAAAATAAGGAAAGGAACATAATAAAATTATTGTTATTATTCTCCTAAAATTAACAAATATAAGGTATTAAACTGTTACAATACTAAAATCTAATCAAAAAGAAAATTTTTTTACTTGATTTTTCTCGCACCTATGGCAAACAAATTGTGTTCCTTCTACCTCGTCGCATTCCTCGTTGTCCCACATAAAACTTGCAGTACATCTAGCCCACTATTCATCTAGAGTGTCTTCGAAAAATTTTCCCAGACAAAACAAATATTCAGCATCATTGTCACCCTCTTCATCAGTCGAGTCGTCATAATGTATGGAATCTTCTGAATCTGAGCTGCTTGATATTATTTCAGCCTTTTTGGAACTTTTAATCCTGGACTTTTCATCCGCTGTTCCTTTTGGGCTTTGGTGTCTCATTTTTGTTTTTTTAGTTTCTTTATGATTGATTCTTCCAAGGTTTCCTTGTATAGACTAAATGTTATTAAACTAGGTTTGCGGTTCCTTATATTATAGTTTGCACCATAATTGGAAGAGGTTGATGGTATTGAACAAACCTCTTTCGAAGAGACAAGCACATCAGCTTTATCAGACTTGATCTTGGTAGAATCTGATGATGCTGCGCGAAATGCTATAGATTTCTTAGACTTGGGAAGATCCAAGGCAAAATCTAAAGTACGCTCATCATATTATACAAGGCAAAAAAGTAGGTACTCGCGCTTGAGGCTGTAAACCGAAAGGCTAAAAACTAGTTTTTTTCCCGTCTATAATATACAATTTTTTCTCTGATGAGCAAAATGATTTAAGATCCAAATATTTCAATATTCAAGTCAGGAAATTATCGATCTGAAATTTGAATTTTGAAATTAGAAGGGTACGTTGTACTTATAGGGATAATTAGATCTGCGTTTCTAAGGAAACTTTTAAATAAATCAAATAGCTGTCAATCTAATTTTATTTAATGATTGTGAACTTGGTAGTGGTTCAGAAATTATTGTCAATATTATAAAGTAAAAAATGTCAGATTCCAAGCTCTTTTTGACTCGTGTATTCAAGATTCATGAAATGGAAGATAAAAAATACATGTAGCTCTTTCTAGGAGACTGGGTTATGAGCTTATTGTTCACACAACAACATGAGCCAACAACAATGTGGTCAAATTACTCAAGTAAAAGTGAAAATGAGAACGGTTACAATCCCAAGAAAGCTGTGAATTTTACGACTACATGAAAAAGTGCTTTATTAAATAATGCTTCCGATGTGTATTCAATGGATTTCAGCAGCTTGTCAAATTTTCGAAATCGGGAACGTTATTGATTGTGAAACTTAAAAAAATAAAGAATGATATGAACAGGAGTATTGTAGATATTGAAAAATATGTTGAATTTTATCGAATGGACCTAGCTTTTTGTTCAGCAGCAGCAAAGGATCGCTGCCTTTTTTATGCATATCTTAAAGGACAATGTATCAATCGTGTTGAGGGTAAAAACCAACTTTATAAGGTTCCCGAAACTGTAGCTAATTTTCTTCACCTTGAACTTCAATTTCAACTGTATAATTAATTATTCTAACATTAAATATCTACTTTTGCCTAGGTGTTTATACAATATCGACGAAAAAAC
Organism: Diorhabda carinulata; assembly: GCF_026250575.1. Classification (NCBI taxonomy): domain Eukaryota; kingdom Metazoa; phylum Arthropoda; class Insecta; order Coleoptera; family Chrysomelidae; genus Diorhabda; species Diorhabda carinulata. Next base: position 11,087,763 of record NC_079461.1, read on the forward strand.
TACTTATTTTTATACCGGAGAAATAGTCATTTTATGAAAAGTGACATTTATCTTGTGTGACAAGTTATCTTTGAACAGATATAAAATGTTAAACATTTTTTCAGTCACAGAAAAATAGTTATTCATGCAAAAAAGTGGGTGGGTATTGCACGTGACTATTGAGGCCGTTAGGCCGAGTTTGAGAATATGTCGAGTGCAATAGACACTTTTTATACGAGTTTCATACAATATTTTTCTACGTTCATGAACTGCAGAGTTGCATTATCCAAATCATAGTAGTAATGATCGGGTATGTTTGAAGCACTTACGTTTGTGTTTATTACAATTTATTACAATTTCACATAAAAAGGACTAAATATTCCATTCATTCGAATGTTTTGATCATAAAATTCTTTACTATAATGACATATGAGTTTAAAAAAATATTTATTGAACTAGTGCAATAAAGATCCACTTTTTCCAATAAATATAGTTAAATAAAGTTGTGTTTATTTCATGAACGTAAAAATATTTTTGCACGCTCATGTCAGTAAATATCAAAATTCAATTGTCGCATGCCCGTGGTCACATCTGTTAATATATTATAGTGACATCTCATAACATACTCGTGTTATTTGATAAGAAAAATTAAATTTCGGGATTAAAACAAACGTAAATAAAACTTTCATCTACGTACGACTATTTGATTTTTCACATATATTTATAAAAAACATTAAACCTTTTAGGAGGATAAATTTTGGATAAAAAAGAGATGCTCCTAAATGTCGACAACACATTAACAATTTCTTTTAAAATAAATCTGGTTCTCTCACAATTATAGAAATAAAATTTATGGCAGTATTTGCAGAAACTATTGTATCCTGCTATTTGTTTAACTCATATAGGTAGTCGTAGAAAAAGTATAATGCGTTACGTGAGCGTAATAAACAATTGAGAAATTTCAAACTTTTTCATTTCGTTCGTAATGGGTTACGAAAAACTCACAACTTGGTGGCGTGTGTGATATAATATTCCTAAAGAGTTTAAGTTTTTTAAGTTGAAACTAGAGGATTCAAGTGATGCTCATGTAATTTCGACCTTTCATAACCTTATAGACATAATTTGTGAATTTATCATTCTATCACAATTTTATCACGACTTCGAATAATAGAGCTTGTGTCACTGTTATATAAAAAGTGAAATACTATTAGAACCTCCCAAAGTTGTCATGAAACTTCGCACGAGTGTTATTATAACTGAACAAATTTAAAATGGTGTCTTTTATCAGTTTCCAAAAGGTTAACATCAACACAAAGACACTTTGTATATTGGTAAGCAAAACAATCAAAAATAAATCAATTTACAGTGTATAGTAACAGGAAGAATTACCATATTCATGGTTTTTCTCCGAAAAACTGGTTCTTGTCTAAATAATCTCTATAAAAAGTCAAAAGAATATGAACTACTGCTGAACTACCACAATCAGAATTACAGATATTGTTCATTAAGGCCAATTCTGTAGTTAAATATCTGGGCATAACATTCTAAGGACGACTTCCAATGATGACCACCACAGAATAAATCACCATGGAAAAGAAGAAGTATCTCTCGAGAAAAAGACATTTCATCATGCAATGTTGTGCTATAATATAGAAAAATTTCTATTCATTCTATAACTTTGAGAGACTACAATATATTTTGGGCACCTATTAGTAAGAAGAGTTCATTTGTGTCATGTTTAATTCTAGAAAGTCTGATTATATGATCTAAGTTTTTCTAACACCTACATATTTTTATCTCAGAAACAGGCATAGAATATTCAATTGGGTGGAAAATGGAAATTGATTCCAAATATTATTAGTATTTTGATGGAGGAAGCTCATATGATTTATTTCCAGATTGAAAAGTTTCACTTCCCTGGTTCCTTACAATTCAATATTACTTCAAATTATCGGACACGGATATTGCAAAAGCCGAGTAACGCAATAAATAATACTGCGAAATTTTATTATGACAATCTTATAATCAAATCACTTTTGAATCCAAATACCAAATTTGATGCAAACTAGAGAGGTTACTGCTCAAAAATTGTACAGTTAGTTTTCTTTATCTTCGGGATTTCCATCAAGTTTGCTTGTTCTTCCAAGTGATATTACTCCCAATTCGCATTATGTCATATTTTTATGCAGCGTTTGTTTTCAGTTTTTATAGTTTTATCTAAATTACTGTTGAACTTTTTCTTCTTTTCTTTGTTGTCAGCGTCACTGAATTTTCCACCGTCAAATTAATAGCAAATACACCTAATACCAAAATGTAACAATTTCATCCTATCATGACTTTCAATCCAGTTAAGAGACAGTGAATTTATGCTTGAATACGTAACTTTAATTATCAATTCTTCACCATCTTTAAAAACTAAAATAGGATATCGAATTGATGATACTAAGAATGATCCTTGTAATATTAAGTGAATTAAATAGTGAAGTAATTCTAAGTTAACTATAATTTACTTTTAGGTGGTGCAGTCTTTCTATCTTCTTTAGTATGTGCGTTTGCAGTAGACCGTCTCGGAAGAAAAATATGTCTCTTTATATCATTCGCTGGAATGGCAGTCAGTTTAGTATATTTTTTTGTAATAAAAGCTTTGTTGTCAAATAACGTAATTAGTAAGAGTCCTTTCTTGTATGTTTTTTTTCTTATATTATTTATGGGTTCATATAACTTCGGCGCTGGACCAATACCATCAATATTCATTACTGAAATATTTTCGTTGAAAACTAAAATGCTGATGTCAGCTGTTATTGCATATATATTTGCAGCGTTACAAATTGCAATGTATAAAGGAGTTTTGCGGTACATTTCGTTAGATATTTGCTTATGTATAAATATTATTTCTTGTTTTATTGCTCTTATAGTTAATCACTTTTTGTATTTAGAAACCAGTAAAAAAACTTTCGATGAAATACAGTTAGCATTAAAAAGATTCTGATTTGCTGATTTGATAACGATTTGTTTTCCATTATTATTAAGATATATTTGGTGGTCTATTTAAAACATGATGCATTTCCATAAGTCCAAGGGTACATTGTGAGTTAATCTTTAGATCACCCGTATAGCAAAGTTTTCAACAAAAGTAAATTGAATTTACTTTTGTTGAAAACTTTGCTCTTCTCTATACTGTATCCCAAAAACTTAGAAGACCCATGGAAAATACATATCACTACAATTTAGGACTGCATCATAATAGGGTCTATAAACTGTTAATTATTTTTCAGTATTTGGCCTATTTTAGCCTGTGCATTAGTTCATATATATAATAATATAATAACAAAGAAATAATTTCAAATTCGAGGGTTCATAGCGCCTAAATGAAGCCACTACAAATATATTTTGGACAAACTTAGTCAATTTATTTTGGTGTCGGTAATATGTGGTAGACGATTATTTTTCATATCTCAAATGGTGTGAATACCATGATATGAAATATCTTCATACAAAAGCAAAAAAATATTGTTTTAATCTATTTCCACACATCAAATTAATGTGATATTTATAGTACAGTTTGTTGCCTTATTTAAGGGCGCTCATGATTTTTCAAATATTGACTTATATCATACAGCAGTTAATCGAAAGAAACATTATAGTTACTGACAGTTTAAATATGTGTGAAATGTTAAAATTTTTACAAATATAGATTTTTTATTGTAAAACGAATACTGTTATTGAAAAGTGTATCTCAACATCTGTTTTCCTATTCAAACGAATTGAGTTGAAGATAAAAAATTATACATGCTTTCTATTCATAGATATTTACAAAAAATTTATCAAGCCTTGTATAATATAGAAGTACTTCAGAGATTGAAAATACGCGAAACAATGAGATTCTAGTATTAATATATATCTTAAGAATATATAGACATTAATCGTAGCTAAAGTTAATGTTTTTCTATTTAAAAATTTGGAACGAGTTTTAGAATGGTCAGTAAGTATTCTTGTACTCATATTTTGAGACATACCGATACTGGAAGTGAATGTGACTCATTACAATAGTTTTTTGAGCTCGATAGTATCAAAGCATGATCAAATTATGTCTCTGCGCTCAATTATAGATTTTTATTAATAAATAGAAATGATCATAGGTTCTGAAAATAAAAAAAACTAATTAGGCTAGAAACTGATATCTTCAAATGTGGAGCATTCCAATTCGTCGCTTAAGCTCTAACAGCGCGGAAATCCATAAAATTCTTTCATTATTTTTGAATATCATTAGATAGATAATCGAGAGATGCTCTCTAGATGTCTAACACAAATATAATGATGGTCGAAAATACCTCAAGTATATTCAAATAAATGTACAGGTACAGGAAATGCTGCTCCTATAAATTGACTTTCACGTTCCCCACAGAAGACACTTATGGTTAAAGGAACACAACTATGACAACGGCAGTAAAAGACTTTGGATATAAGAGAAAGTTTTGCGAAACTACAGTTTTTATGTATGTAGATTTTGTTGCACATTTATCATTCTTTTTATATTAATTTGACGAAAATAATCAGAATCTAATTAACAAATTGAATAAAAAAACAATTTCAAATTCAAGGGCTGATAGCGCCCAAATGTAGCCAATGATCACAGACCCATTGTCCATTTGGAAATCATTCCCTCACATCAAATTGGTGTGATATTTTTTGTACAACTTGTTTCCTTGTTGATGTCTATAAATTTTTCAAATTATCATTCAGCAGTTATCCGAAAGAACCTCTACATATTGCGAAACCAGTAATATTACTTTAAGTGACAAACAAAATGTATGATGATAAAATGCAACCTTGAAACCTTGAAGTTCAAACGATTAATTGATAGAAAATTTTGTGGCCTCTCTTCTTCTCCATTTGTGAATTTGAATCTTCATTTCTACAATAGTAAATATACAATACGTTTTCTTGGGAACCTATAATCATCTATATATAATATTTTATTGAGAAAATTAGGTTCATCAATACTAGAGCGTAATAATAACTGAAAATTTTCTACTCTCCTGATTGAAGTTGTTCTTTTATTATCTGTATAATGAATAGAATATCTATAAGGTTGGTTTATTGGAAGCATGTGTATGATCGATTGTATATTGATTACCTCATTTTAATCAATGGTAGATGCCCAAATTTTTAGAGGCCGTATTTAGCTTTTTGTATTTTCAAGCTTAGCTGATAGAGTAATTGGTTATAGCACTCGTGAATATTTTCTAGTTATATAATAGTGAGATATAAAATAACACAAATCTAATAAAACGGTTATTAATATTCAGTACTGTCGCCTTTCACTTAGATCACAGCTTCTAGTCGGACCATGCTCCTTATCCAGACTTATGTTGTTTGAGTACCATGATGTCCTTCCATTCTCTAATAAAAGATTCAGTCTATTGTCGCCTAGCAGTGATCATCTCTTTTCCTGTTTAGACTTAGACAAGAGCATGCTAGCTGGATGGAAATTTTGCACCACTGAAGTTTGTTACTGACTTTTCAACGTTTCAACTAACGAACGTAGTGCAAATCTACCAAGTACATTATTGATTCATGCATCTAGTTTAAACAAAACCTGTATTGGTTGTGAGCAAGAGGTTTGATGATTTTACATGGGTTTACAAATTTTGAATGCTTGATTCCGTTTCATTCTTATACGAAACACCTTCTATACAATCCTAGTGTGTATGAAATTGAAAAATTACATTAATTCTACACCCCATGGTATCCACGGTATTCACAACCTGTCGGTCAATCACATAATACGAATTTCCCGAGTCCATGGGCCTTGCACGATCATCAGATTAACGGGCAAACAAAAAGTTGTCGTCGCGTAGTAGCTGCTAAATATTTCGAATTATTTGTTAATTATTTTGTATTATATTATATCTCAAAATATCTTGTGTCTTATATCTACATAATTGTTTATATATATATATATTATTATGATCCACTATTATGGTGACATAATTTTGTTTTAGAATCAAGGTTTCAGTTATAAGATAAATAGAGGTCTTAAAGGTTAAAAGTTGCATAATGTAGTTAATTTTGAATTTGATATTCCATCAAGAATCTATTAGCTATTCTCTTATAAGTTTATTGGCGGTGATAATTAAAATTCAGAAATAAGCGAATTTCGTTCGTTCAACGTGATTGAATGGATAGATCCAATGGAACCCAAAGTCACGAATAGAAATAAAGATAAAAAACTATACAACTTTTTTCTTCATAGATATTCACAAAAATTTGAGTAAGCCTTCTGTATTATACAATGATTTATATTTAATGAAAGCCTTCTATTATAGAAGTACTTTAGATTTTGAGAAAATGTAATACAATGAGATTATTCGATATCTGAATATATAGACATTAATCGTAGCTAAAGTTAATACATACAATGTAAGAGGTCCATACTCACCTACCACATATTTTATAACAAAAAAGAATTAATTTTTCCTTAGTTAGCACATCTCAAAATTAAGTTTTTGCCATCTTTCGCATTATCCCTAATAGCATCAAAATTTATGGAATAGAACTATAAATTTTAATTAGATTATTTAGGTTTTTTTATTGTTTTATTATTGAAAGTTGTCTTGTTTTTATGATATATATGAACCATTTCTAAAAATTCTCTTTTCAGTGTATTTGATTCCGTTATTATTAACAGTAACAACATTCGGTTTTCTTGCAATCGAAAGCCCGTTATATAATATTGAAAAGGAAAGAAAAACAAATGCACAAATAGCTTCAATAGAAATTAGGAGCGTTAATAATGATACTCAATTGGAAACCGATGAAACAGATCGATATTGATAATCATAGACATCACGACAAGGTTATGACTTGTTTAAAATCATCCGGACTTTTGAAAGCTATGATTATCATGCTTAGTCTAATAATATTCCAGACTTTTTGTGGAGTACACTTGTTACTATTTACCTAATCGAAGAGCACGCTGCATTATCTTCATTAGATATATACATAACTTGGTGCATTGGTAAGTATCTGATAAGAGATTTTAACCAATGAAATAATTTTCCTTGACATGCAGCATTTATAAATTAGGTATATCTTGAAGATATATCTGATTGATTCTAGAATCAATGTTGAAATAATATCATAGAATATATCATTAAGAATCTCTTTATCTCTTCAAATACTTCCCTTATTGAGAACTGAAAATTTTGATAATGTAATAAGTGAATTGTGGCGTCTAGAATTAATATAAAGCTTTTTTTGAAGAAACCTTCATTTATGGATTGGAATCTTCCTTTTCCATATTCTAAGAGGTCCATGTTGTCATGCTATTCTCTGACCGGAGATTCAATCTACTGGCTTTTAGTAGTGATCAATTTTTTGGTGCCAGTTCAGTAAGATCCCACAGGTTATTCACGAAGTTCATATCATGTTAGTTCACCAGTGTGAAACAGTGATGTTTTCTCAGCCCATTATATTATTTTCTTTGTAGCGTACTTCAGAAATGTGTATAAAGATGTATCTCGCATTATCTAGGAACTAGGCTTTTCATGCTATAAGCTGGAATTACATCTACTCTTGTTTTGAAAACGATACTTCCAACTTCATTTATCACCAAAAGTCGAATGGACTACTCTCTTTTAATGATTTGCGAAACAAATACTTCTTTCTTTGAAAATGCCTAGAATAAAAAAGTGATGTTCATCCCTCTCCCTCTCTATTTATCTATCTATCTTCCTATAGGTGTGATTGATATCTCACCCACAGTATTAACCTTTCGCGGCACCGATCCTGCAGATAGCTTTTTCATGTATATTTTATAAATATTGCACATGCACACACATGCACATGTTTACTTCACTAGCTATCTAATCTACTCAAAATGAATAATAGTTCAAAGATTTTCAGCATCAACATATGACCTTTCCAAAATTCACTCTTCGTCAAATCATCTAATATTCTCCTTAATGGCGATCTAGGGTTATTTTGCTTATATTGTTTGGAGACATGTTTTTGTAAACTTTGTTATTCGTTAATTAGATAATAACTCTACCATCTACAGGTTCTTGGTGGTTGATGATTTCTATACAATACACGTGTTACATAATAAATATGATGTCCATTACCCTTTGGTTTGTTAACTTTTATTGCGGAAATTTATTATTACTTTTTTGTATGGTTTTTGTATCCAAATAAAAATCACTAATGTACACTATGTATATAGTAATACCAAAGAAGTGTGTTGGTCATATCATGAATGAATATTTAGGTATACGACAGCTCTGATCAAATTGAGTGCTCACAGTCGACGAAAAACAACAACAAATTAATGATTTTGAGCAGTGTTTGGAGCTGTTGAATTTTTGAGTCGATATGTGACATCGCTCTATCATTTTACACCATAGTCCAATCGATAGTCAGATAAGTGGACAGCACGTGAAGAACCACCTGGAAAGATGCAAAAGTCGACTGACAACATTATGGCAGTAGTATTTTGAGAGGCGCATGGTATAATATTCATCAACTATTTTAAAAAATCATACAGTGACTACTACGTAGGGTTATTGAGGCGTTTGAATGACGGAATCGGGAAGAATGGTTCCATTTGAGAAATTCTCCAGATCAAGTCCTTACGACTTATTCCTGTTCTCAGACCTCAAGAGATGGCTGGCTGAACATGAATTTGCCAGCGATGAAGAGGTTATTACCGGAATTGAAGCCTATGCTGAGGCTATCGACAAATCGTTAAAATGGTTATGAAAAATTGTATCACCGCTATAATCATTATTTCTATGGAAAAAAAAATTTTCTCATGCTAGCCTACGGAATTTCATCCCACCTGTTATTTACTGATTTTTCAACGTTTCAACTAACGATACCATGGAAGCATGGCATTTACTTATTCATACGTCTAGTTTAGACAAAACCTGGATTGGATGTTAGAAAAATGTTGACTAATCTTACTAGGGCTACGAATTTTAGTCGCTTGAATCCATTTTTTTAGTAATAAGAGTTTATTTTTACTATTCAGTACAAAAAATTTTATTTTGTTGTAACGACATCGAGTTCATTCTTCTAAATGAGATAAAATGCTATATGTTTGACTCATGTCATAATAGTGTGAAATGTGATTTTAACAGACAAATGTACAGAGATCTTTTTAAAAAGATACAGAAGTCACTATTTACAAAACTATTACAATGAACTCTGCTGAACCACGTTCTCTGGTTTCCTATTTTAATAGTCTTCCAGTTTATATCACCAGTTTTTGATACTACCAGCTCTTATAGTTTTCTTTGAACTCTCCAATTGATGTCAAATTATATATATATATATATAATATTATATGTATATGTATCTTCCTTTAGCTGCTTGCAAGCAGTACAAAATTACAAAATATTTGTTAGTCATCCATCGTCGTGTTTCTGTCTGTTTCCATTATTTTTTCCTTCCAATTTGATATGAAATTTTCATATGAAATCCATCCAACATTTCTCCTATGGATAAGGTTTCATTGTTGATCTCTAGCAAAGCAATATTCTTAAATTAGTAAAATATTCCACTACGAGAGGCAATATAAAAATGCCTCATACCCACATAGTGAATTCTTTTAGTTCTAAAGCAAGATTGCAAGAAGATCACAGAAAGTCATTACTGAACTAAATAATAAATTTTTCTAACAAAACTTTGATTTACTTTTAGGTAGTACAGGCTTTCTGTCTTCTTAAGTATGTGCGTTTGCAGTAGACCGTATCGAAAGAAAAATATGTCTCATGATATCCTTCGGTGGTATGGTAGCCAGTTTGTTATATTTTTGTGTAACCTTCTTTTTATTCTGCGACTCCTATATTATTTGTGACTTCATATACCTTGGGCGCTGGACCAATATCATCAATATTTATTGCTGAAATATTTCCTATGAAAATTAAGATGCTGATGTCAGTTATTATAGCAATTAGCTTTTTAGTGCTTAAAATTGCAACATATACGTATATTCCTTTAGATGCATGTTTATACATAAATATTACTTCATGTATTATTGCTGTAGTAGTTATTCACTTCTTATATTTAAAAACTAGTCAAAAAAGTTTCAATGAAATACAGTTAGCATTTAAAAGATTTTGATTCGAAGTAAAAAGACATATACATTTATTATTTTCAAGCAATGTCAAATAGTTTTATATACAATGAAGAATCTCCTTGCAATCAAAGTGTTTCCCGAATTTGAATATTACCCTACCAAGCATTCAAATTATTTCAAACGGGGTAACACAAAACAATGAAAACGAGCAAAATAATGAGAGCCTGAAAAAAATTTGGTCAAATGCTTTGACGCAAATACAATGATACACTAGGATTTTTCGGAAACTATGATCGGGTTAACCAAGTCATGATCTAAATTTTCCGGAACTAACCCGCATCACATTCATCGTTGTTAGGAAACTGATTAAGTTAATGGGGTCCTTTCATATGCTACCCTGATAGACAGACCATGGGTAATTGTGATCAGCTGACTGGCTGCTAAATTGTCTATGTTTTTTTTGAACATTGAAAATTATTTTTTATTCCCTCTTATGGTTGCCTTCTATTTATTCACATGACGATATTAAAGTATGTATATATGTTATGAGATTTGCGGTTTTTATACTTTCTATCTATCATATTAGAATTGACGCAAAAAAGTAGCAAAACTCAAAATTTCTTGTAGATCATGTTTTTAATTAGAAACTTTATCGAAAATTTACTGTGGTCTAAATGTCGTTCTGGGTTAGGATCTGTAATTAACTAATAATTGATCTACTCACCAGAACCAGGGTTTTTTGTTTCCAAAAAGCTCTAATGTCCGTTATCTTCTGCTGTATTTACTTTAACTGGAACAATTCCTTTAGGTTCCCAAAAGTTGAGATGTCTTCTAGAAAATGCTACAATCGAGGACATGAGGTTAAAATTTTTGATGTCGCATACTGGATTCTGCGCAGTCCATTTCTCTGCGTTTATACAAAGTTTCTAATTACTTTAACATAGTTGAACATTATGTTCAATTTCCAAAGGTTCTTCTTATGGTTTGTTAGATGTGTTTTTTAGTCTTCTCAGATTTTTTTGGAGGTAGTGAAGTGAGTGATTTTATTTCAATTAGTGACACTTGAATGTCCGAGGGTCATGAAAATAAGAGGTAGACCAAAACAATCGATTTTAGCTTCTACACATATATCATCAAATCGATAAATAGACTTTATTGAGCATTTCATTATGAAACCTATAAAGATAAATGAAATTTCCTTTTCCTCAGTTTCCAATTTCAAAAATAATAGTACGGGTGAAAAATAGTATGTAGGTTAATAGTCTAAAAGATAATGAAATAGAAGCAGAGCGCAAACAAGGAAAAGTGTGTGAGTGAAAATAATAGAAAAGAAAACTGTTAGCCTTCACAAATAGTTTAGAGGATATAAAACTTGAAATTAGTCGCTGACATTCCTTATCAGATGTTTACTCACACTCCTTTGAAGCGACTTGAAATATACATGAGCATAAATGTTGGTTTGAAAACTAAACTGTCACAAGTTGCTTGCAAGATCCCTGTGAAGCTACATGTGCTTCTAGGAGCCCTGGCAGTTTTGGACTATATCTAAGCAGTCTAAGCAGGATCAAAATATATGTTTGAGTATGAACAAAAATATTTTTCCGTAGAAGATTTGAAAGTCATTAGATTAAGCCTGCCTTCTTACAATTGCAAATTTTCGAAATAATATGGATAAGGTCTACAGATGTAACTTTCCTTCGTAGTCCCTGTAATTAAATGTCTAGCGTACGAGTATATGCTTGTTTTGATAATTTTCAATTTCGAGAAAATTAAAATCCAATTAATTATTAGTTCACATTTAAATAGACCCAAATGCAACGTATTGTAAATTAATTGTACATTCACTATTCACAAAGCTTCGGTCATTGAAGTGAATGAAGAATTCTAAATGTCATGAACAATAGTGTTAAGTAACGAACCAATTTTTTCATGTAACGAATTACCGGCAGAGAATCTATTCTATGATTTTAAATAACAACAATGAAAGAAGGACGCAAATACATATGGATTAGATAAACGAGTTTATACGTAAAACTTAAGTTACCTATATTGTTTTTCTAACAGAACATTTATTTTTTAACAAATAAATTGAAAAAATTATTTTATATCAACAAAGTATATGAAAACTATTTAAATTGCTTTGTATAACGGCTAAATACCGGAACTAAACTGTCTATTCATATCTAGTGAGATACTTTAAACCATGTGGTTGATCTCGAGAGTAAAGCATGTCATTAACTCGACATCGACATCACCGTGATAACCGTGAACTAGGAAGGCAACGGCGTCGACAACGAAGCAAGACTTTGTTTGAAAGAGGCCTTCACGTACATTGAGGACTTTCTCATTGTGATTTTCTAACAACAGGGTTTTCAGACAATTGTGTTAGTACAGAATATTCTAAGCTCAAGATCCCATATCCCTTCTCAATGAATTTGGTTAAAAAAAAATTTTTTTGATAAAATTATTTTTATTCTGATGATATTCTATATATAATCGATATCATTAATGTTACACTCAAAAAAAAAAGAAATTATAGAAGTTGATTATTTGGTAATGAGAAAGATTTACATCAAAAATAACATTTGCATGAAATTTTATTGAACTCTACTCAGAAAAGATTTTATTATGTGATTGGCGATATCATAGCTGAGTTTACACCTGTACATATTTAATAATAATAATAATAATGACCCCACTCAGTAGAAATTTATTACGTGCCTTCCCATTTTATAATTGATACTTATAGCTTTATAGCAGAATTTATGAGCATGTTGAGAAAAATAACATCTAGCACAAGAACAGAAAATTTGCAGAAGAGATCACCAAGGGTGCCAAGAACAACTTAACGTCAAATCAATCACCTTCTCGATATAACACTTCAATTCTCCACTGATATACATTTGTAGTTTGGACTCTCTGAGTGTAAGTCCCTACATAACATACTGTTTTATTGGACCACAAGTAGGCGAAAGCTAGACTCCAGTATCATCATGGGTTAAAACAGAGCTAGAGGATATTCAGAGATTAACACGAACAATGATAACAAAGAACAACAAACACGATCCTAAGTCATCTACTATTAGTATAAAATTACTCCAAATAGAGGATAGTAAAGGCTTAATTGACCTTGTTAACCTTACAGGAAATCAGAAACTTCAACTCTGCGTCGGGTTATATCCAAGTTGGATGAGAATTACTCACCTCTCAACCCTGCCTCGTCAGAATCTGAATTCAAGTGATTATTAGAGAAGCTAGATCAACGGCAAGAGCAAGCAAAAGGCATTACACGGTAGACATCATCAAGACTTCAACCAGCCGCATATTGACTTATTGACAGATGGCTTACTAGCGAAACTTCATTTGCAACAATAGAAAACTTTATGATGGTTATCTAAGATCAAGTTATCACTGAAAACTATAATATGAATGTAATTGAGGATTCGAACACTCAATCCGATATATGATAAGTGTCAACAAACATCAGAGACCATTCTAAATATAACATCTGGTTCTTTGTAATACCTCAAACGTTGGAGGTATACATGAGTGTTCGATAATTGTTCAATGTTCAATGAAATATAGTAGCCGTTGGATTATTCGAGAAGTCAGCATCCCCCATGTTTCACAAATTGCTTATCCAGCTCAATAAACTTCACAAGAAAACTACCTCTTGAGCCACAAGACACTAATTACAACAACGATTGTCGAAGATTAATTTAATGGGTTTCATTGGAAAGTGTGTTTGCACCTGTTGTTGTCGTTTCGTTGTAGGTGCATCATATTGAACCTGTGACAATTAATTCTATAGAAGTTTCTCAATTAGCATTGCAACAGTAAAAAAAATTTACTTTCTGCCTCAAAAAAATGGAAATGCTTCGGTAACTGCAAGTTAAGTTACAGTCGCCTACTACTGCACACCAACTATCACGACATGCTTGAAAATGATATGGTCGATCAGAGGTTGAAAACAACCTCGGTTGCTTTCAATTCCATAATTATTTCCTCTGATCACCAACTAATAATTCAAAAACATTACTATAGTTTTGTTTACCCGTCTGTAGAAACGATATCTCTTCAAAGGAAGCATTGAATAGGACTCAGATTGCCCACATCACTTTGGTATCTAACAATATGTTTATGAGATTTTTTCATGTACCTATATCATTTCTGATTATTTTATTACAAACTGTTGACATTGTTAGAACATTTGTAATCACAAAATGAGTGCGATGTATGCTGAAATTAATGATTGTGTTTTATTTTTATTAATTTTTTTGTTGTTGAATTCTACTCTTTAAATATTCACTCTCCGTTATAAGTAACATTTATTGTAGTTGATTTACTCAAGTTTATTTTTTTTATTCATATTTATTTTCTTCGTGGATTATACTAGATAAAAAAGGACCTTTCTCCTATAACTTGTGATTTTGGATGGCCTTTATGATATTTTCTAAATATTAAGATGTTTGTCGTATATAAACAACGTTATAATTTTCACAAGGTTCTTGATATATTATGTTACTTCTTCTGTTTTTGGGTATTTTGGATTTTAGTGGAGTGAAATATTTCGATAATGTACCTATTAAGTCCTTTTGAGTTATATATACAAATATTCGTGTCACACTTGTAGAAGATCCGTTATTGAAAAAAGGGACAAAATTGGAAAACACATGGACTTATCTCAACACGAATTTATGAAAGCGTCGGAAATTCAATCTGGAATGATAATCTCAAGAAAAATAATCTAATGGTAGTTCTTTTTCTGTAGAATATGCCGTAGTTGGTAATTGCCCTAGGTAATCCCGTTGTAGTTCCCTTGGTCGAGTTCACACTAGCGTAGTGTAAATGTGACTTTCCAAAGAACCCTTCGACGTTGCTGCCTTTGAAGCAAGGCTCTTCTACCGAGTCAAATCCAAACATGAGCTTACAACATTTCTTGGAAAAGTTTTGGAAATGATACAGAGTATAATGGATACACGAGGGCTACTACTCAAGTTTTAATATATGGCAATACTGATGTGAATATGTCAAATCTGATAATGCAATCATAAAGTGTAACATTTTTATATAGTGAACGTACTTAGAACATTTTGTCATATGAGTGCCATTTGAGTAGTTTGAAGATAGACTTGGAACATTTATCTTGGTCAGAAATAATTTTCTATGATTTTCTACGTGGCTTACACCAACAGCAGTGTACCGATCAACTTGATTCAACTTTTGGTAATGGGGAACCATCTCGAGCCACCTTATTTTTCGAACTAAATCGTGGTCGTACTTCGCTACAGGATGAATTTCGCGAAGAGCCTTTATTGAGGCAGAAAAAATCGGTGCTGTGCGTGAAATGAAATTGCCATATCATCATGTGACAAACCGTGAGTTGAGGTATATTTGGGCATTAGTTCATTATTACATTATCATTAGGCTCTTAAAAAAATTCGTCGCATAATATGACTCAAAAGGTCGTTCCGATTGGTATAGAAAAATGCTGAAAAAATTTAATCACTCTGCATCAAAGGACGTCGATTGATGAATCTATGTATATGAACCCGAAACTAAACAACAATCGACTGTATGGATCTTTTAAAGCAAGCGAAATCCAACAAAAATAGTTCGCGCACAAAACACTTGGAAGTAAATAGTCGCCTGGTTTTTTGAAATAACTTAATATGTCGCCACCGTTCCATTAACGTATCAGGGATGAATCAATCTCCACAACAACAATGCGAGCTTTCACATATCAGTTCAAACAAAAACGTTTTTGAATAGTCAAACCATTGAATTGATGGATCATACGCCGTTCTTTGGCACCTCTTTATTCCTGCATTTCAACAGTTAGTTGCAAAATCAACGCTTTTCTACGCCTAAGGAAGTGATTGATGCAATCAAATCACATGTTTTAGAGGTACCTCAATCGGAATGGAAAAAATGCTTCGACAATTGGATCAAACGCATGCAAAAATTAGTTGATCTCAATGAAGAATATTTTGAGAAACAATGAAGCCATATCCAATCATAATTATTTGTTTTTATTTGTCTATCTCAAAAATTAAGTAGCATCTCCCATAACATGAACTTGACATATGCGATAATACTGCATCATTCATCGATGATATGATGGGCGATTCAGCAGACTTTTCTGATTTGATCAAGACTAAAATATAAGAACATCTAATGCCTTGCAAAACATAAATGAAATCGAGCGTGCAAGACCAAGACTAAGACTAACATTAAGTGATAAAAACACAGGACCAAGAATCTTACAGTATTGCGTTTCTAAATTGTTAACAATTGCCTCCAAAACATTTTTTGTTTGCGAATTTCTTGATTTTGCATGAAATAAAATCACTTTGATACTTGGATAAGAGAGAAAAGAAATTTATGTTTTGCCTCCATTTCAAATTTTCTCATCAAACTTTGACATAATGTATAGTATCTAACATAGAATTTGTGGATACGTCAGTGATATTCATACTAATCACGTTTCGACAAGAAAATTATCGTCTTCAGATACTGAAGGTAAACTGATTGTTGGTGTATTAGTAGAGTGAAAAATGTGTTAAATATGTATTATGGTAGACAGTAACGTATTTTTCACAAATCCTCCTCACTTATTCACTCAAATTCTCAAATCTGACTTATCTCACCAACTGATATATTGTATTCTATAAAATAATAATAAACTTCATCAACTGTTGAATAAATCAATGATAGAACATTTGTTGACACAATTTTCAAGTGTAGCGATATCATCTTTCCATTTTTAAACTATGATGAGAGTTTTAGAAATACAAGGATACACATTTGAAACGAGGAAGCTGAGCATAAATTGAGTGCACTCAAACGAATTCACTTATTTCTGAACTTTTCAACAAAAGTCTCGCCAATGTAACTCGAAATTATTATTCCCTCCGTTTTATACGCTTTTATCATCAATTTAACAGGAACGATTCCAACCATTCCTTTGATTTGGAAGTGGATTCTTAGTAGAAAACACAATGAAATGAAATCATTTGGAATAAAATGGAATATCTTGCAATTTTTTTCTTTAATTTGACCGTCGATCCGGTTTAAGTAGGTAAGTAAAAGACAAACATTTATTATTCATTACCTCAAATTCTATTGCAAAATTCAAATTGATGTTACTTCATGTAAATTAGAATATTCTCACGAAAGACCTCAAATAAAGTTTTTATTGGAAATTTTGTTGTACAATAAAAATAATTTTGTGATTCTTCATAATAGAATCTTTTACACTGAGAAAAATTCATTTAAGTCTCATCGAATACTTGTATACTGCCATATCTAGTAACCTGGGTTACTTTTTTTTCCGTGTTATTAAGCACACTTCACCTGACGCTCTCTGGCGCCACTTCAACCGATAATAACAAATATTAATTGCGTATCGAAACTGGTACGTAGAAAACCCAAGAGATGTAGTTCAATATTCGTCGTGGTATAGGAAAGTAATTTCTTTCTCCTTCGAGGAACAGCAGACCCAGTCTTCGTTCGAAACAGTAGTTGTGATTATTGGAAATTGGACTCATTCCACATTATCGGGACTTGATACACTGAACGTTAGTAATTGGAGATTGTTCACCTAGACTAATCAAAAAGCAGTGCTGGATGATACTTTTTGAAATCTTGAATTCTAGTTGGAGTCTCCGAATTCAAGAGTGTTGGACAGCTATAATGGAATATAGTGATGTCGACATTAATAATAAAGGTTGGATAAGGTTACGTTTGTTTGAAAAGATGTAATTCAATATTCGTTACAACATCAACCAGAGAGTTGCTTCCTTCCTCGTTAAACAACACACTGCGTTTCCGAGTTATGTAATATCAAAATGACAGAAGTATATAATGTAGGAACAATTTTTAAATATATTACGAATAACCGAGTATATAATAGTTTCTATAGCACATTTTCCAATTAAAATTTCCGTCAAGCACAAGCTACAATAAATTAGGAAGTGAGATTAATTGTTAGATAGCAAAAATCTTGGTACGATAAATTGAACCCTTCATTGTCTATTAAGAAAATATGGGAAAACGGATTGTTTCACGTATTTTCCGGCTAAAATAAACAATTTATAGCTCTACCTTCAATCCAGCTTACCATTAACATGGCGGAAAGGTTCGAGGTGCTACATCCTTGCATTACAGCAATTTAAGAGAATGCGAAATGGTCGATCTAATTGGCAAACATTGACCCAATTAAACGTTCCGTACGATTTTCTAAACGAGCACTACGTCTTCTGTGTTTTCCGTCCGTTTCCCTTCATATATTTTAAATGCGCATCCTTTTTATGTGTGTTTACAAAATGCAATCGGAATTTTTTCCAGCTTTACATGTACGGTCACAAAGAATTAGTTGAACGACAAAGCAGAGAGAATTGCAAAAAACGCAGCAAAACAGATTATAACAAAGTGGATCGTGTTTCGAAAAACTCGAATGGAGAGTATTGATTTGGCATCATTCATTTACTGTTCAATCAACTAGTCCCAGAATTATTCTTTGACTATGGTCAATAAATTTACATTAGACTGGCTTTAGATGCCAAAGAAATTTAGTCGTTGTTGTCTGTTTAATTAGGTTATGCAGGATATTTCATTACAAGCTGGAAATTTTCCAACTTTTGAATTCACACATATAAAATGGCTTTTTACCAAGCTACAAAGTGTTTTATTTGAAAATTAGGAATAATTTATATCGAGTACTCTAAGACTACTAAATATATTCTCATCGTAATTGCGGCAATGTGTGGGTTAAGAGTTAACCCCTCCATCATCTACTCTTTGTGAGTAAAGAAATATTTTTTGAACATAATTTATTGAGGTATATTATGATGATATGTCAAATTAAATTCGAATTTTAGAATAAAATTTCAACAAACCTTATGTTATCTGATAAATATCATAATATTTGGGCTCAAGTACTATATCCAAAGCATTATGCATCTCATTTCATTAATTTTGAAGGAATTTTGTATTGCTATTGAGAAAGAGTAATTTCATGTATCAACTCCATCACTTCTGTTTCTTTTCGTCATTTACTCTAGACAGACTCAGATATAAAAAATTCGCATATGCGCTGCAACTTTATGCCGGGTTGCTATCCAGCGGAAATGACAAAAACAAAACAAGAACTCGGTCCATTTGTGACAGTACGCGAAATGTTCTTTATTTTTACAGTGTTTTCGAAACTTACTAGTTCACGACTAGAGCTTTTACAAACACTTACAGTATCCCGGCGAATGTAGGTAACTATGAAGGGTCCACGTACTTGGTATAAACGTCCTTGAAATTAGGACCAGTTTGTTTTTATTTCCATTGTTGTGACTTAGTGTTGATCTGATTGATTTGATGCGTTGAAAAAACCAGTCGCAATGTTTGATATAAGTATTTTATTTTATCAAAATATACCGAAAATGTATGCTTGTATATACATACAAGCATACAACATACTTTTAAAAAATCTTGTACAACAGAAGAAACCTCCAACCCAATTGAGGCGTAGAGAAATTGTGAATCATCCTTATTGGATACCATATACGTCGACTACAAAAAAAAATTAAGATAAAGGCTGCTTTTATAAAACTAGTGAAAATGTGTAACGTGACCATCACTTGAACATGACAAACAGCTTTTATTGATTTCTATTGGTGGCTGGTGTGAACACACAGTCCGTTGGGGACTCAACAGTGTTGAAATTGTATAGTTTTTGTCCTGGTACTTGGTGGAAGGCCGGCATTACATATACATGTTGTTTCCACCTTTCTTGGAACTACTCTAGATTTCTTAGTAAAATTCTATATCGTTGTATTCTCTCTCATCTCGATGCATGCAGAAATTGTTGAAATTAGCAGCTCCTATAGCAAAAAATTTTTTTTGATTAAATGAAATGATATTTATTTTGAAAGAAAATTTCCTCTAAATAAGATTTGATTTCCAGATTCATAATTCATAAAAAATAGAGTTGAAGATATTTTAACCAAGTGTAGTATGTTTGTAATCTAAGATGCATCGTCTACATTATTAAGACTTTTCGTGAATTATGATTGGAAAATGACCCAAGTTACGTTCATTGTTGCTCTGATCGAGTTGATTGCGTCTTAGTTATATGATATGATCCTTTCTACCCTGGTAGACCGATGGGTAAATGCGACAGGTTGTTTCATTTGTCTATGGAATCTTGAAATTGAAATTATTTATTCTACATAAAGGCTGCCAACCAATAATTACAGTACCGTTAGCGATAGGTTACTGAGACTTGTAGTTTTCATACTTTTTGCTTAAAAATAACTTATTAGACAGAAACTTTAGTGCAAAATCTGTGTGAGGGTGTAAATCGTAGATAACTGCTCAATAACTCACGGATATAACTTCGAGTACAGGAAATTACAAAAATTACAAAACTAAGCTGGGTGGTTCTGTGAAAAAGTTTATTTGATTTGATTTCTAATTTTTATAATGATCACTGACGGCTCAGTTAAAGTTTTGTACAGACAAATGGTCGAATATCCATTATAATGAGAAAGAAATTGTATACAAAAAGAATTTGTTAGAATTTCCGCCTAGTAGTGCCATTGACACAACACTTGAACGAATGTAGAAGTTACAAGGCAAAAGACTCAATATTACCAAAGATATACGAATGGTTTTAGAAGTATGCTAGAATTGTTCAGAACGGCACTAGGACAGAATGATTTGTTCCGAGTTATTAAGAACATTATATAGATATGAATAATTTTGGAAGATCATATTGACGATATGGAATTTGGAAGCGATTTGCAAGTTATAAAAATTGGGAGGAAAATATTATAAGAATTGAAGGGAAAATCATTTACGGGCGATCTAAAACTGGAAAAGTTGGAAAACTGGATGAGTTTTTAAGGGTAACAACCGTTTAATCTGTTTTTCTGACAAAAGCACAGATCCTATTGAAAGTCTATGCCGCACAGGACTGCTACGGTAGAACGCTTGTCTTCCAGCAATCATTTTATGGAAACGAAGCTAAGAAATAAACTTCCTACGACCACAATAAAAAATACCTTGCCCAGAAGTCAGAAATCAAAAATTGTTTCAAATTTAATGTGACAAATGACCATTCAAATAATCCCATATCAAAATATTAATTTACAGATTGAAAATGAGAGCTTATTACCACCTTCTGTTTCAATGTCATGGATTGTCACATTCTCTGAAGTCTTTTAACTTTTAACTCTCAACCTTTACTAATTTTATTTCAAATAATAAATACTTTCAATATTTAATTTGATTCTAACTTATCAACTCTTGTTTTTAGTTCCCTCTCTAACATGTATTCTATTTATTAGGTTTCTGTTCGGTTGCTTTTAACAAGGTCAGACGTATTTGAATCTATGTTGAATAATTTTCCATTTTGTACAGTGTGTGTATAAAAAGTGTTCAAATTTCAACTTCATGGGTATAAAATTTTGGTTTTTTCTATTTTCATGCATTCAGGGGTAAAAAATAAGGCAAATTCATGTATACTTCCCTATACCCAAACCTTACCGTTATCCAGATATTAAATATTTTCAGTAAATTTTTAGAGGACACGAAAATTATGTAAATTTGCTTTTAATACATGATGAATGTGACAAAGTTGTTGGTAGAACATGTACTTTATTTGCTGCTATCCACATACTCTTCGTTATTAAATTGAGAACGAGCAATTTTAACGATTTTATCAACAATTGACTAATGACACTTTAATAAGTGTCATTTATTACAAAGCCTACTAAAAGTATACATAAATAATTAAAACTTGTTAAAAAATAAAATAATAATTTAAAACTTGGAAACGACTAAAAGTTGGAATAGGATTAGTAAATACAATTTGATATGATTTTTGTACAGACCTGGACAAGATAAAGAAATATACTTTTTTATTTTTTAGTACTTGTATCAACAAGTCAAAATAAAATTTAAACTACACCTGCATCTCAGAAAATTTACTGAAAACACTTAATATCTGGATAACGGTTGAGGTATATGAATTTGCCTTATTTTTCACCCCTTAATGCATTAAAATAGAGAAAACTGGGTGGTTCTATTTAAAAAAACGAAGAAATTCGATATTTGTGAAGCTAAACTTTGAATACTTTTTATATACGCCCTGTATA
Source organism: Diorhabda carinulata (assembly GCF_026250575.1). Lineage (NCBI taxonomy): Eukaryota > Metazoa > Arthropoda > Insecta > Coleoptera > Chrysomelidae > Diorhabda > Diorhabda carinulata. The sequence continues at coordinate 11,109,975 of NC_079461.1, forward strand.
AAATGAAAAATTTTTTCACATATAATGAAATATGTCTGACCTAGCTTGAAGAAAACGAGCAGAAGCTCAAAAAGTATGCATTTTTCGGAAAAAGGTTTTCAAAAAGTATACTGAGATTTTACAGAAATTTCAAAAATGTATTAATATATAGGGTGTTCTATTCCAAATAACAAATTTTCAGTCGATTTTCGGTAGAACCCGAAGTCGGCAATCTTTGAAAATATTTCAGTTAAAAATATTGTGTCTAAAAACTCCAACGTAGAAATTTTCATGATTTTACTATAAGTATTTTGCCATATACAGATAGTTTTAACTCATCGTGGGACACCCACACCTAAATTACACCTAGTCCAGTCTAAACATCAGTTATTGGATTGTCTTCGAAGGTCTTCATCGTCTCCTTCTATTCTACGCTTGATATATCAATGATACATCAATGCTTTCTTCGGCCACCTGTTCTGCTCAATCCTCATCACATGTCCGTACCAGAGCAATTGCTTAGTATAGTTTTTTTCGATGGAGCAGAATCTGGATAAAACTTTTGCAGCCATTGCTGAGCTTTTATAGTATTTTTTTCATCAAGAAGCAATGACGAGCTAACACACATTGTTTTGAAAATAATAAAAGTAGCTTCACTTAAACGGCTGTCACTTTTTTCTAACTAATCGAAATGTCATGAAATTTCAAACACAGTCTTACAATAATATAAAAAATCGAACGATGTACAAATAGGTTTATTTTTAGGCTAGAAAATATATAAATGAACAAACCAACCGTAATTCTGAATTATTGTTTAGAAAATCCTTAAGTACAAATTATTAGTGAAAATAATACCTGGAAAGTGATTAAAAGATTCTTATTCAAGATTTCTCACCAGTAACTATTTATCTATTTTTATAATTGAATTTATGTATTTTTTTAATATTTCATGGCTTGTAGATGTATTTTTTGATTTTTTAATAGTATTGATTGAATTTTTATTCTAAATCCTTAGATATCTATCTTATGTATGTATACAGCATCACAATCATAACAAGACACTTAATATATAATATCACTTCTTTTGTTTAGGTGTTTCCTATTTCAATTTCGTGAAATCTTTTGATAATAATAATTATGTCCTTTATGACTTCCAATAAATCATATTTAAGAAATAATTCGACAGTTTTTGGGTCCTTGTACATATGGTAGGAAAATAATATTTTATTTGTTGATATTTAATTTCTGTGTTGTTTCTTACATGATTCTAATATCTGTATCTTGAATACGTTATTTATAATTATTTCAAAAAAATTCATTTTTTTATGCAGTTTTTGCTTTTTAAATAGTTAAGCATTTGAATTCAAGATCTGATAGTTAAATGGACCTAACATAAAGACGATTCATCACAAAATACAAATAAAAAGAAGAAGGGAAGTTGAGGAAAACCATATTATCGAGTTGCCACTCTTAATAGAATGGAAGAAGATCACTGTTGTATATAGATTTCTTTGGATATAAAGAAATTTTACTGTTCTATCATTATCCCAATACTCCTACACGGCAGAGTTGAGATTTTCTGCATTATTAGACTATTAGACGTGGATTTCTAAATATTAATTTACACTTGCTCTGAGTATCACCTTCTCTTAATTTGTACAACTTATGTTGTTGATTATGAGTAAGTGAAAGAATGAATAAATAAATGAATAAATCAATATAAGAATGAATAATGAGCACTTCTGATTCTTCGTTACCAAGTATTTAAGACGTATAAACTTCATCCGATGCTTTGAAATTTGGTATTTACATCCCCATGGATACTTTAAATGTTTTCATAGTATCTAATGGAGCGTTGCAAGATTCTCTTAGGCATGCGATTTTTGTAGTTTCTTATTTCTCTCTTCCCTGTGTTTGTTCTCCATTCTATCTTCGCCATCCTTGCTTTTTTTTTAACTGCAATCAATAGAAAGTATATAAAATATTATATATATATAATATTATATATATATATATATATATATATATATATATATATATATATATATATATATTTCCTGCTAGCTATTGTATTTTCTTTATTAGTAATTTCATGAGCGACGATATATGAACGGCATCATGGATGAACCTGTCGGAAAATTAATTTGGCTCCATGTTAAGCTTCCGCGTCTGAAACTGAAATTTGCACTGAATATAATTATGTCAGAGATTATAGTTAACATGAAAAGGAGTTGTATATTCACCTAAGGCTAAGAAATATGACATAAAATTTAACATGTGAGATTGCAAATTTGAAAAAATCTAGGTATTCTCAATAATTGTATAAATATCATATATACTAGTCTCAGTTTTAATTAGAATATTACATTTAGTTTATTAATAACGTTAATGCCAGTCAATTTATAAACAATAAAATGTATATATAAGTGATACAGAGTGTGAAAAGATGTTGAGAGAAAGAAACTATTCCTCAGACAAATATACCGCACCATTCAAGAAGCTGCCATCATAACTAATCTCTAGTCTAATATGTTTATGTTTTTAAATCGTCTTGATTTGATGTCTGGTCTGTTATTTTTTAATAATTTTTGAAACATATATAGAAATTTTGACGTTTCGACTACTTTTAGTTGAAATGCTATTGAACCCGTTTTCTTGTTTGATTCTAAGGCCTCAACCTGTCCACTCCTTAGAATTTCACCGATGGAATGAAAAGCTGAAACAAAAATATAAAACGATTAAAATGGAAAAGTATATTCTTCCTTCAATAATATTTTTATAGTCTTTTATCCACAAAATCCTTTCAATTTTTACCAGGTTTCCTGTCGCCTTTTTTCCAAAACATCCCCAAGCTATCACCGAACCTCCGCCACGCTCTACAAACGGTATTACACATAGATATAATATCCATTCTTCTTTTGACATGGACACAAACACTCTTCTATTAGAGCCAAAAACTTCAAACTTTGATTCGTCACTTCATAGAACTCTTCTTGAGTCTAACTTTTATGTTTTTCAGCCTACTGTAACCTCTTGATTTTTTTATGATCCGTTGAATAGGATTCTATACTACCACCCTCAAAGGCAGATCCCTAGATTCCTTGATCTGAGCTGTCATGTCTGGACCCGTGAGTTTTCGATCACGTTTACTGATCAATACAATACGTTTATCTTCAACGGCTGTGGGTTTTCGAGGCCGTTTTCTCTCTCCAAAGCCCACTTTTACTTAGACTAAGGAGAGTTGCGAATAATGCACGAGTTTCAACATATAGTTCCTTCGCTTCACCCATTTTATAACTTACAAGTCTGAATACATATACGAATTTCATAAATGATGTCTTGGTCCAAAAAGTATAAATTACAGTACGTTCAAGTGTCTCACGGGGCTAGCTGGGACTAAATTACAATTATAAACACGAAAGAGAAATTAGTTAAAGTGTATTATTTTGAAATTTGATGAATGGCTTCTGGGGTGGGTAAAAACTTTTGACCGGTAGTGTATATATAACGGATATAGTGCGGTAGAAATGTGATGGGACATTATTTCCACTTTAACAAAGTCTAACTCACGTAAAATGAAAATAATTTTGATCGAATGTTGGATTGAAAGCCTATAAATAAAGAGTCGTGGTCGATAAAATGCTTGTGTGTCACGTGTCAGTTCATATCATTTCAAATCATTATTGATCAACACACACATTCACCTAAGGAATTATCAAAAACGAAAGAAACAACCAATTTCATTATTTCAAATTTCCAGTGAAGACAGAAAATAATATACTTTTTTATATCTATTTCTAAAAATCAGTTTAATATGTTGTGGTTGTATCTATTCAGAGGAGGCAAAATATATATTTTATGTTCTATTAATCGATTTTTGGTAATTTCCTGAGAAATCGATATACTATTTACTAAAATAGTGAGTGCGATTAAGATTTGTTCTATACTAAAAATAATATTGTATAATTCAATAATGGCTATTACTCATGAGTTTTTTCGCACTTGTGATGTCATCATACCTGCTTCAAAGATCAAAACAAACTAGAAAATGATTTATTACACAACTATGAAAATTCCAACTTTTTGCTGAGAAGCATCAGAAATAAATGTGTGTACTTGTTCTTTTTTGAGCAATTTTGACTTCTTTGGTATATATCCTTCTTCTTTACTTCTTGATAAACATTAATTTATCAAAATGAGTAATGTGTGTGTTATTTCTCAAATTTCTCGATTCAAGCATTGAGTATTTTGGCCATAGACTTGCAATTAGGCCTTTCTTTTCAATATCTGAAAAATATGTCAAGAAAACCATCTCTGAATAATGCTTTATGTTTCTCATTGCACTAAGATACAGAGTGAGTTTTGTAGTACTTTTGCTCTTTTTCAGTAGTAAACTTAATGATGTTGAATTATCACATCAACAAGAAATTATTCATTGATGGGTGTTATTAATATATAAATATTAGAACGTTAATAACGGATGTAGATACATCGACGACGGTAAAGAATATAGAACAAGCTCGTTAGAGAATATTCCAACAGACTTAGTGTATGTTTCTGATTTAGTATTCCTCGTAATCCTGATTGTTTGTATGGCGGTTGACTTCGTCACTTCTGACAAATGTTACTGGAGAAAAAACTGATTGGAATCATCTAAATGCGATTAGTTTTAAATATTTACATATAATATTGATTAGAATCACCTAAAAACGTTTAAATTATACTCAACTTATCATAGTATAATCAGTAAATCGTTGGCTTCCAAATTATTCCCAATCCATTCTTTGTATATACCTGTTTCTATTTTATATATTAACAATAGTTTTTGTTTTCAGGATTTCTGCAGGCCAACATCAAAGCTGATCCCTCTACTTTACCGACATTCCAAACGTCGAGTCAAGTGTTTAAGGTCACCGATAAGGACACTGTTGTGTTACCCTGTGAAGTGTCCAATGCTGGTGAGTGGGTATAGAGCCTAATTTAACAAGTTGAATAATATTATCACTATTTTATAAGAGAATCAATCCATTGATAATACAGTGTTGATTATAAAACCTTATATTTGATACCATCAAGTAATTTGAAATTTCGTGTCATCAGAGATGAACTTAGAGGTGTTTTATTCTCCATTATTCAACTTGGATTATTCTGTGTTTATGAAGAATTTACATTTGATTCAGCTTTTACTAAATTTTAATAATTCCGAAAATGTGTAATATTAATTGAAAAATAGTATAATAAAATTTTATTAGCCATTTTCGATAGAGGGTTTGCAAAATACTCTATAAAATTCTAAAAGTGATATTTTGATAAAGACCGAAGTCAAGATTTCATGCTTTTAAACTAAGTTTCAATTGAAACTATCCATGAATCTATGATGTAATTAATCCTAGATTCATACATTCATCTATCTGGTGAATAAAGAAGTAAAAGACTTTCAAGATATTTACTTTGTATGATGGTCAAATTGCACCTTTTATTTTGAGAAAAAAATTGATTATAATGAGAATTTCAATAGTAACAAGCCGATATGTAAAAAATGAACATTTACAAAAAAATAGTCCATTGGCCTTCGTAAAGGTTTCATAATATTTTAAACAACATAGTTTTGTTTTGGAAAGATTTTTTACTTTCGATCAAAACTCATAAAAAAACTTATTTCCATTTCATCTTAATGAGAAAAATAATATGTTCAGGACTTGATATTTTCTTACTCCGAAATAATGTAAATGCTGATGAACTTGATATCAATTTCGTCGAGTTTTTTTTCTTAGTTTTTTCCACAAAAATTAAACTTTTGACACATACAATGTGATGAAGATAGAATTAAAACAAAAATTCAAGTGCAGTTCTGATTATTTAACATTTTGGATTTAATATGGCTTGCTTCCAGTGTACATATATAACACAATTATTGAATTTTAACATAGAACACAAAATTATTCGATCTAGGAGGATATATCTATTGAATTGGAAAAAAATGTCCACTTTCAACAATCAATGAAATCAAATCATCAGCAATGTTAGATCTCCTTTTTGACTAATTATCGCTTTTATTAGTCTTACCATACTATAAAATAACGTTTGACGCTAATGTGCTGTCCTAACCTAACCAAATTCAGCTGATCTAAGCTTTCTTATCAAGTTATGCACACAAGGTTTGAATCTGTGATCTAGACTAAATGAGGACTATTTGATAGCCAGAATATGGTTTTCTGTAATACTACAATTTTTTTTAATTTTGGGCGTATAACAAGGAGAGGATATTATTGGTAAACACTCATTATTCATATTACTCCCCAGAAGTTTCCTACCCCCAATCTATTACCCCTAACTAATACTTCGAATTCAACTTTAACACTTGAATTCATAAAGTAATATTTAGAAATAGAAACGCTTATGTGCTTTCGCATGATATCCAGCACCGACCGGTATTATCAAATGTAATTCGTTGTTGCAGTTTCCACAGACACCGACGATGATACTCATTGGCACTCATGTTTCTCACGTTACATTTAGTGTGAACTTAGGAGGAGTAGATATCAAATTATTGGAGAATTTTTTTTTGTTTCTCCTCATATTTTCAACTACTTCATAATATCTTTCATACAACAAACGTTTATACATAAAAGGAAATCCTATTTAAATCACGAAAACTAGCGAACTAACGAAAACTCTAAAAATTGAAAAGCCGAAGATATTTCTAAAAAAAATTCTCAAAGTAAATTTAATAGTATTATCAGAGCATGGTGAAATGGACGATAGTTTGAAGAAAAACCTACAGTATACGTTTTATATTCATTCATACCAAAAAGTAGAAAGTGATTATAGATATAGTGCGAAGGAGTTTATTATGATTTTTATAAGAAGCTATTCCATTGAACTTGGCAAAGTAAATGTTGAGAATTTATGAAATTGTCGCCTTGTTATCAGTCTTTAATGTGAGTGCAATATTTCAAATAATTTGGTTGCAAACCTAGGGTTATATATAGAATTCACCATAAAGCTCACATGAAATAATATGTAAATATATATTTAGGAAAATTGGTTAGTAAAATGGAAGTAGTTGCTGAACCTAACGCAAATTCACAAAATTTGGGGAAATATTTAGAGAATCTACAGTTTCGTATAACATTGTAAAATTTTTATTTCGTGAGTTTAAATATGCTAGGAGAATTTCAAAATGGAATTTGACGTTGTGGGGCATGTGTGAAGAGTGTTGTGTATAATCAGAAGAATGGACCTGAACATGGCACAAAATCTAGAGGTAGATTCAATATATTAGCCATTCTCTTTGTGAAAAATTCATAGTATTTGGATGACTAGCAACTAAACTGAACTGTAGTCTTCTATTTCATACGCACCCAGCTGTAGTGCTCTGGAGTTTCACACTCCGAGAGGAAGTGGATAGAGGTTTCGTCCTCTGTGCAACAAAATCTGCGCGCCGCATAATCTTCTAGGCCAAGCGTCTTCAGGTGTTTCTTGAGGCAACAGTGCCCCGATAGAACTCGTGCTAGCATTCGTAGATTGTTCTTACTTATGTTGATACATTCAGTAGATTTACTCTGGTTATAGTTTCCCAAACAGTCTCTGCCTGTCTCAGTCCTGTAGATTATCCAAATTATTGGTTTTGCTCCTATCTACCTCCTTTTACAGTGTTTTGTCCATAGTAGCGTAATTTTATTTTTTTTGCCAAGTTGCTAGACTATCGAATAGGATGATGATCTCCTGTTTGTGATAGCTTCTCTTTAGATTGAACTGAATACATTTTTCAATTGCATAAATTCCTGCTTAAAAAATGCTTGCTGCGCTGCCCAGGCTTTAAGAGTATTCTGGGCTCGTACACTCCTATTCCAGTTATGTCTGCTTTTTTTGATGCATCCGTATACAATTTAATGACATTTCTGCTTATTTCTTGTATGGTGTTTTGATCCCACTTGCTTTTACGGTTTGTTATAGTTTTCTCAAAGCTAAACTTTCTCGATGCAACGTCCTGAGGCATGTCCCAGGGTGGGTCATTATTTATGAACGGGTTTTCTTTGATGATTTCGTCTCTGAACATTCTAAGGGATGTTTTCTCCTCTCCCACTCTCCAGTACTAAATGGAGAGGTTGAAGATTTGGAATCACTTCTAGTGCAGCTGTTGGACAAAATTTCATGGGCCCAGTTGCACATAAGCAAGCCTGTCTTTGTACCTTTAAGAGATTGTTCCTCGTGGTATCCAAACTAGCTCTAGTACATCAAACGACCTCTCGATAAGAATACCTTTTAAGGTGGACGTGTGAAATTACACCAAATATCTTGTATCAAATATCAACTTTCTAAATTAAAATGTATATAGAAAGAAAGAGTGATCAACCCTAGACATTAATATTATTGTTTCATGTTTTGGAATTTTATATTTTTTAGGATTATTATAATCATTCGAATATGATCATAACGAATTACTATGTAAGCGAGTCAACAGTAAGAATGGAAGTTGGCGTTACTATTAATAAAAGGTCAGTAAGAGCACACTAGTAGTTTTCAATCTAACCTCACAATGAAACATATTAAGTTACATATCACAACTAAAATAATGAACAAAGTTTTGCTGAGAAGCTCAAAAAACCTATCTTTTTCGGTTTCCTCCAAATCTAGAATGACCCCGTTAAATCTATTTTCAATGTCTCTCAGCACAAAAATAATTGTCTCTCTCTTGCCAATTTCTGTCATTTACGGAATTAGCCTCCATCACATTCCAAAGTTATTCAATTTTGAATAAATACTTAAATTATCTAATTGATAGAAATATCTTTTGTTGGCATAGCTGAAATTATGAATATTTTCAACTAACGGCAATTCCATCTAGGATTAAATTCGAGCGAGATAAATTTGTTTTTTCTCCATTTTGAGAAAAATTAGAGTAAGAAATAATTTGCCTTTATTATACTACTGGGAGAAGATTTTGGAGCGAGTACTTTAATTTTAAATCAGCATTCAAACTCCTTCGAGATATATAGGATAGTAATTTTAAAGTGGAACTAGGGCTTTTGAATAAAATTCAAATTTCTGGTGAAATTATCATGTGATCTTCTAGTTTATATCAAAAGAATTTGAAATAAAGTTTACTCAATGCATTATAATTATTAATCTAATATTCAAACTTAATGAAACTGAATAAAATGATTGCAGAAACTTTTTCTAATGATTTTATTCTTATGAGAGAATATATTGCAAACATTCATCTATTTGCTTATGTAGATTAAATCTGCATACACAATCTTCGAAAAACAGTTAATAATGATGTACTCATTTGTTGAAATTCGTATTTATCAAAATATCAATATTTGTAGCCTGAAAATAAGAAGTTTGAATGTTTTATTATGGTACATTATTAATGTACTTTGTGTGCATGTTTTTATACATAACAAAGATCTATGTGATAGTCACACAGGAGAAAGTATACCTACTATTACTGGGTGCACATCAGCGGGTGATAGGGTTCTATAGCTCAGATTATTCCCCTTTGTGGCATTAGCCCGCCATTTTGTTTCAGCCCTAAATTTGATGAATACTGAGGAGTTCAAGGTTATTTGCTTGCTTGATGGAGAAACGCTAAATGAACATTGGTTTTATCGTAATGAGGAAATTTCTGTTTATAGTCCGAGTTTAACAATAGAGCTAATAGGATATATGAAATACTTTTACCCATTTGAATTTGTATAACTAACCTTATAATGGAGGGTCTCCCTACAAATACTGGTAATTCCTCTATTTTTATAAAAAGTGTAAAAGGTATTTATAGGTTGCGTGACGTGTACTTATTTGAATCCTTATGAGAGTTTTTATGAAGATATTGTGATAAATAAATGAATAAAACAGTAAGTCATTATTCTTCGGTGTAATTGATAAATCCAGTTATATTTTTTACAAAAGTTGTTAGAAGTCTCCTTCAGTTATACCAGATGAAGGAGTGCTCTATGAGTATATATTTTAGAGTTTTCATTCCACAGACCAACTGCAAAAATGACATAAGCTGCTGTTGGTGTTTGATGAAATAGGAGGTTCTTCCAGAGTTTTTTTTGTTTGTTCTGAGTATCTCAATGCCCAAATGTCGGTTGCATATATTATGGTAGGTAGTACAACGCTATATATAGGATCTTTATTGAGTTGAGAGATGATAAACCCGCTGGGTTTATTTTTCAAGATTGGTTCCTTGAGATATTCTCGCTTTTTCTTCTCGCTGTCTTAAGTTGTTTAGAAATATTCCATTCATATTCATAGGTATTGGGGAGCTTAATATCAGCTTTTTTATAACGAAATTGTTGCAGTCGAATCATATTAGCATTCCTACGGAAAACTATTATTTCAATGTATATGTAAGCAATATTAAAAACAAAATGATATGCTCAATTTACAGTAAACTAATAGCGGAAACAATTAACTAACTAATCAAAGTATAAAAAACTATTTTATTAAATCTTGGAGACATTCAGAAAGATAGATAGATAGATAGAACGAAATTGAAGAAACTGTATATATTTAAAAGCGAGGCAGTGAAAATCAGATCGTTCATAATCAATAAATAATGAAATATAAAAAAAATTACATATATGCGTATTTGTATGTGTATAGGTGTATGTACTCGTATATGTCTACAAATATACGAATTTTGCTCTACCAATCACAAACATCATGGCAAAAATGAGCGTATCGAATTTTGTGCTTGTGTGCTGGAAGTTGTCATATTTCTACAGTGTATAATTTAACCATGATCGAATAATGCGGTTGCAACAACAACATTCAGCATTGCACTAAGAAAGTTGTCAAAAAAGTATATTCTTCCTAATATCGCTAAGTTTATGGACATTTTCTCCATGGATAAACAACTGTAACAAGAATATTGTATTTATACGTTGAAACAATGGTTATTTCCTCAAGTAATGGAAGATTGACAGGACTTGTTTTCCAGGCTGGTTGAATGAATGCATTTCTTAGTGCCAGACACAACGCAGTAAAAATGAAGATCTAACATCACCCAAGTAACTATTCCTTGTGATATAGCTTTTACCAATAACACCGTATTATTATCGAAACCATTTCATTGCAACTGTGCACTTCTTTTCCGTTTGTGTGACGACTTTATCATGAAAAATTCAATATAAGGGAATTGTGCTAAAAGCCAATACTTTAATTTTTCTCAGTCTCTCAGTGGGTTTGAAATATTTGCTTTGAAATGATACTAGATGAGAAAATTGTATAGTTTACTGTTCGAGACTTACAATCAACAATCCACACGTATTTCGAAAATATCCGATAATACTGTTTATACAGCTCATTCAGCTCACAATGATACTTTGCACACTTCATTTCTTATATACGAATAGATCTCACTTTTTCAAGTACTCTTTAAGTTTATTGAGTGATTCATTTGATGAGATATATGAGGTTTGTTCTGAGAAGTGCAGTAAAAGAAACGAACGAAATTTTGTTTTATTAATCTCTATAATTTCAAAATATTACACCATCAAAGTTCACCATTGATTGATATATTTTTGTATGAGATTTTAGCATTAACTTTTCAATACTTATCTGAATCATGGGAACTTCTCTGATCACAGATTAAATCAAAGTTTCTATTTCATTCCAGCTTGCGTGCCAGCATAAAATAATTATACAGGATCTGAATAGCACCAATTAATGTAACATTGCTTGGTGTAATATATAAAAACACGTGCAAAGATCATTTATCATGGCAAATTAACAAGTTGATCAATTACCACACGCTACTATATTTTTGTTAGGGTGTTACTGCCACACCTTCATAAAAATGAACAAGAGAAATGGGAATACCAACTTATTCATGCGACAGTATCTCTATCCAGTGTTCATGAAGTCAAACGATACATTTTACGTTATGAGGAAGAAATTTGAGTGATTTGAATAGTCATTGATTGATTGATTACTGATCATAACATACATAGACCAGCATTACTAAGTTTTTGTTGATGATATGGATAATTGGAGAGAATGTTGGGAAGTAATCATTTTGGAGAAAGATTCTTGTGAATTTGGTGAGAGTCCAAAGTAGTATTTGTTTCCTGTGTATTGCTTGGGTGGGGATGTCTTAAATAACATCTTTTTATTTGAGTGTTCTTCTTATAGTATTGTGATATTACGTTGATATTAAAATTAATGGCTCATTCTATCTCTATGTTTCACAGGAGAAAACAATTTAATTAATAATAAAGAGTTTAAGTGGCTAGTGGAGCTGCAGCTATTAGCCACTCTGAAGAACTAGTTCATCAAGTTACGAATTTCTCTGACATCGACTAGAGAATTGTTGGAAGAGTAGATAATCTCAACTTTTTTCTTTGTTGCAGTATATTTGGTGTTATTGAAATTAATGCTCACGCCCAAATATTTCATTTCAATACATAATTGAAAAAAATGGGAGAAAAACTCGCATTCAAAAATTTTATTTTTATTTTAGCGCATCTTTACAAATGATTGAAAAAATTTCGAATGCGACTTTTTATCGATTTTTTTTGCCTTTTTTGAAAAAATGTATCAAGGCAATGGTAATATTTTTTACACTATCAGCAAGTAAAGATCTTGACAAATAAAAATCTCACCGACTTTAAAAAAAACTGATATTATAACGGAAGAAAATTAGGATGCTTTTCCCTTTCTAAGTCTAAATAAGGTGAGAAAATAAATATTTCAAATAAAATAAACTAAAGTGTATTTGGGACATAAAAAGTTGAGTTTTCACAACATTTGGTGGAAATATTTTTTATAAATAGTAAACTTGGTTTTCTAAATTTTCCATATAAATCTTAAAGTTATGTAAGAAAAGTGACGATACAAAAGTTATAGTGCTTTCCATTACCTACAACTTTGCCTTGTGACTTTTGCATAGGACATAGTTTTGCCAGAAATCCCTTTTTACCCTTAAAATTCACCTCCTTCATCTTTCTGGCCACAGATCGCCCGTAAATTATTTTTGCTTCTATTTTTATTATATTCTTCTCCTTTTCCAATGGATTCCCTCCTAATATTTTTTTCTTAATTTGAAAAATTATCGATCCTATCTCAATAGATATGATATTTGTTTAATACCATTTTGACTAATTTTTTTCGTAGTCTTGCATGTGCTAATATCCCAAACATCTGGTTCCAGTGAGATGTTACGCTACACCTTGAATCACTATTTCCATAGTTTAAGAGGCATATTGATGGGCCTCTGAAATCTGAATGATGATTTCTCTGGATTCCTTTTTTGTGCCTACAAAGCTATTGAAGACACTTTGAGAATCTTGTGAGAAATCATAGAATTCAATTATGTTAACAATCACTTTCCTAACTTTTGTCAGTTTTGGACTTCCTCGCAATAAACTTCGTCATTCTAAAAAATCAACAATGCAGGAATGTCTCCAAATTAATACATTAGTCATAATTATAATATGCAAAAAGAAACGATTGAAAATAATAATTAACAGACCTAAATATTCAAAATAATAACCATATTGAAAGTATCAAATATAGCTCAAATTATAGACTCTCCATATTGACCAGTATATTCAAAATTCTGTTTTATTTATGAAATTGGATTCAATCAAGTTGAATATCATGAATCCAGAACAATGTGAATATATAGAATTATTGTATATCCAGTTCCAGGACAATAAAGCAGAATGATATGAATTTAAAAACAAGGAAGAGAAAACTGTATTGAGATGAAAAATTTTAGAAAGAAAATATATTCAGTTTGGCAAGCTATGATTCACGAAAAAAGATATTTTGATAGTTCGGCATATCTTGTGCTAATCTCAATAACCAGCAATGTAATTTTAAGTGATTGGTTCTAGCTTTTTAAAGCCTTCAGTTTATTTCTCTAAAACTTTTTGATATATAAATTACATAGGCTAGAGCTAACATGCCTAGCTTTCATAATTGTTGTGCCATAAGATTCTCTTTCAGTTTATTAAATTCGACTTTTTCTTTTACTTTTACTATGTTATGTTGTATAAAACTAATATTTTCTTTAAACAATATCGACATTGACCCTAATTGATCGTTATTTCGACATTGAAACGTATTTTCATGGAATGTATTTCAAGTAAATTGCAACTGTGTAGAGATTCTTATTATTTTACTTTATTTAAGAATTTATCCAAGTCAACAAGCCAATTACACTAACTCAACATCGAAACCAAACATACAAGGAGTATCCAGAAACGAAGTTTTCCTATTCAAATAAAAAGAACTCACAATAACATATTTATTTACGAAGAGTACAGTATTCAACTTTTTTTCAACAAAGTCACCACCAGACACTTGTCGTATCCAATATTAGCTATCGTATCTCTTTGTCGTATAACTCCTGTAAATACAACCAACGTGTAACCACCGTATTCAACAGCATTCCATGGTCGTCAAAACGCTCACCAAAGAATATGATTCTCTTGAAGTGCATGAAAACGTGAAAAAGCTGGGAGCAAAATCCGTGCTGCAGGGTGGATGGTCAGTGGATGTCAAAACAGCTGCTATGCGTCGAGCCGTATGTGTATGTAAAGGTCAGAGTAATTGCTTCGCCATATGAAAAGAAGACAAGGAGCAGAATGACCTTTCTGTCCCACAACATCATGCTCACTTTTGGTACCTGACAGAAGAGCCACTACACCGCCATTGTATTGATTGCGGCTTAGTTTACGAGTTGAAGTGCAAAATCCAAGTCTCATTGCCCATGATGATCCTATTCAGGAACTTGTCTCCGTAATCAATCAAGATATCATTGTAGCTATTTCAGTGCTGTTCGTCCAATGCGCTCTTCATGATTGATATCACATTTTATATAAATATTGTCGATGAATTTCAAGTGGCGCGATAATTTGTGTCTTCAAGCACTTTATCACCCACCGAACATCGCCAGATGCTGCTACCACACTACTGGCACGAAGTGAGATCTGTCAGATTGTCAAATTGATACGTATGTGATAGATCTGTTAATCGTCAGCAATTTACACTTATCAGAACGAGATTCCAATTGAAAACCATCCAAAAATATTTTTTTGCGTTCCCCAAACTATGCGTTTGTCATTTGGAATTAGAAAACAGTGTCACTATGACCTTTTTGATAAGAAACGATTTTTGCTTTTATGGCCACATTTTTCCAAGCAAGTGCTTTGTTTCGATTCTATTTTCGTTTCTCTAGTATAATAGTGCAATAAAATTTTAGTTGTTGAATTTTTAATACAAGTTAGCCTTTGATCAGAATGAAGAAATCGCGGCACCAAACTTGCAGGTAGATTTCTCACATGTAACAAATATGCATATCATAACATACCCGTGCACTTGAAATATTTATTTCACTACGTATTTGACGATCCCTAAATACGGATTCTATCAAACATTTCGGGAGTAGTTAAAATATAAAAATATCCACGACGTTGAGCAGTGAAGCCAGTTTTGAAATTCAATTCCACTCTAACAATATAAGCAAACATTGATTATTAATAGATTTGTCATTATTATGATTGGTTGTTGAACCCATATAGTTTATTGTTTTACCATTAGAATTAAGGCTCATTTATATGTGCTGCTCATTCTAACGTAAATATTTGAAATAAACAATATAGCTGAAATAATTTCCAAATAATCTACTCCGTTGGCAGTGATCTGATTAACGACAAATTTTCCTATAAATCAGACATATTTTTATATTCAAATAACTGACATTAACAAAGCTATTGATCCAAATTAGACCCAGAAATGTTTGGTTTTTAACAATTTTATTCCTTCTTTCAAGAAACATTTAATTTAATTATTCAATTTCTAGCTTATTAATGTAAGTTCCAATATTTGATCAATTAGTACAGTATCGGCAATATAAAAAACTTGTTATTCTAAATTTTGAAACTTACCAGGGAGGAATGGAAAAAAGAAGTACAAATTATTTGAATACAAAAAATACCTATAAATATTGTTAATCGTATGGATTGTGTGGCAATATCACACATTATTTCAGTTTGTATCTGGCGCATTGGTACCATATGGATACGAAAAGTTTAAGGCGGATTCTGCAATATAAAAATATGGAGTGGCATGCTAAAGGGCGCTAAAACCAAAGCTGTCACCTATATAGTTGCTTTTTCCGCCTTCTTTCATTGGAGAAGTGGAGTTCTATTTTAATATATCAGAGCCGGATTTTTATAAATTTTGAAATTTTATTTTTCAATTAATGAATTTCGGAATCATATTTTCAGTTATATGGAATTTATTCAGACTTTAGTTTATGACAGCCGTTACACTGTTTGTCAATGTAATAACAAAAAATTTAGTGTATAATCAATATACTGTATTTGTTTGATAATTACAGGCTTTTTGTCACCTAGAGTTGTTTTATTATCAGGTTTGCTATACATAGTAACTAATGAAACACTTTTGTTGTCAGTTGACTTGACTACACATGTTCCATAATGAAATTGAATTGAATATTAGAGCAATAAATCGTACTAGAAATGTACATGTGGAAATAATTCTCTTCAAAAAATTCTTTGCTGTAAGAGAAAGGCTAGAAGTCATGGGAAGCCAAATGGGTGGTTGACAAATGTTGAGGTAATACATCTCCCTGACACCCTAAGCATTGTTCGAAAAATTAAGAGGGTGAAACCTTCTGCGTTAGTAGAGTAAGATTATCAAAAAAGAGTGATGTTCGTGTTAGAGAGTAGAAAGTAGTATTAGAAATCTGTTCAGTGAGTCTTGAGTTAGTTGAGTTGTAACTTAAGTTGGCTGTAAGCTGCTAATTAATCTTTACATCAGACTGTAATACTGATAAATTGTTATCAAGAACAAATAATATCCGATCACACTCGATATAAAAATATCATAGTTGACAGGATAAACAAAGGGGATGCTCTTGCGATATTAGATTTTTTGTCTCTTTGTGTAAAATACATAGCTTCCTACCACTGAAAAAATCATTGACTTATCTTTAAGAAGTACAATAACTTTTTTCTCTATAGATAACTGAGGTTCCAAAGATATTTGGATAGATAATCCCTGAAAAGGAGCCGAAGGACAGGACTATGAAAAAGGATGGCTGTTATCTTAGGAATGGCAACTTGACGGACGTTACTTTCAAAATCTATTCTCAAGTACTAAATTTACTCTTGGGTCCATGATTATTTACGGCCGAACATGTTGGTTAAATATTGACTCACGCAGGAGCGGGCAACCTACAGAACATACCCTAAGAAGAAATGCAAACTTAGTTTTCAGTGGAAAAAGCATGGCGGATTTTTGATGTCAGTGCCCTAGATGGTACGTGGCAGAACTAATATATTTTCGCGGTTCATTTGAATTTACAACACAGAATATCTACTGTATTCTATGTTATTCATTTCTCCACCCAGTTTCGATTTCGCTTTTCCCTGAATCTTAGAACTAAGACACGTTTATTTATAAAATAATATTTACATACATCAACTATACCAACTTTGAGAATGAGAACTCACAAAGAACAGATTTTTCTAACAAACAAAGTAAAAAGTGTAATATATAATTTTGGGATTTAACAAAAAAAATAGTGTGCGACTATCGGTTATTGTCATAGCCGATCTAATTTAGTCGCACATTAATAATTGACTCAAATTAGTTATCACAAATCACACAAAAACGGTCTATTTTCAACTAATACATTTCCGGCCAGTCATTTGCTATCCAACTCGAGCCAGAGATATGTTGATGTATATTCACAAATGTTATATCTTAAATTATCAGTTTTTATAATTGACTTTACTCTTTACTTTGATTGTCAACTTTAATATTATATATTTAACAAACATGTAATATACATGGTTTGAATTTTTATTCACTTCTTCATTTATATTGTAGTTTCCCTGATAATAGGAAGAACTTCCCGAAAGCTTGAATTTATAGATTAATAAACAGTTCTCACTTTCTAAAATTTGCTACAAGCTGTAAAATATTGATTTTGTTCTAACTAGTCAGGAAACACTATCCGCCTTGGTATATATCAAGGTACGTTAAAAGGTTTAAGTAGATCTGTCCATCAATGTATACGAAAATGAGCAATTGATAGCAAAGGTACATAAAATATCACAGTACTTTAGCAGTAAAATGAATGAAATATATAAATGTTTCACAATTGAAATAAAAGGTTGTATGAATACTTTTTAAGTGTGAATTAATGAATTCTTTCGATACATTATTTGAACTTTCTTCTATACCTTCAAATGATATTTTGGCTGTTGTATTCAGATGGAACTTGATACATTATCATTTTCCTAGGTGTTAAATTGTTCTCACTAGTTCCAGCTACACTCACAAAAAACCTGATTTTTGTTTGTCAAAATTACTAATTTCTTCTGACAGAATTACCAGATACTGAGGCATGAGTACTCGGACTACGAACTTGATACTCTTCGACTACTATATCACTTACTACTATACCTGTATTTACAGGTTCACTATACAGTCATGAACTTTGGCTTAACTGAAATCTTCTTAAATGGAAGTAAACAATAAATGCAGATGAGAGGGAGGAATAGATAGGATAGTTTTATACTTTAAATGTTTTCTATTGAAGTTTGTAAATTCACTTTCCAGAAAGTGATCCTAGCAAAAGCAATCATTTGATGTTGACCATTTAATTTTACAAACTATTTTCACTTAGAACACACATCAGGAAAGCGTGTGGGAAATTGAAACAAATGATTATTTGTTTTGACAATTGACATTGTATAACTAAATTTATGTAGGTGAAATTTAGATGCAAGTAGACTTTCGTATTAGGTATGTTCTATGCTACAACCACTATCGCGTGAAATTCATCTCAGTGATTGGCAATTATATAGTCAGACAATAATTATAAAAGTATGTTTAAGTTTTGGAGCTGTATTTTGTGGTGGGTACCAAAGTCTTGTTTTCAGTGTGTACAGATTATTAAACTGAGTAATCCAATTTTTAGGTATAAAAAACTTTCCATTATCTAGATATCGATATGACCTGGAAATAGTTCTCATCACTAGTCATAATAGAGAACTCCTCTGCCTTTTAATTACTATCTTTCGTTTTAATGCCGGTATGTAGTTTGATGTATAGAAATGTAAGACTGGAATGAATATATGTTCCGAATAATATCTTGATGTTTCATCTTTTTTATAACGGGTGTAGGTGGCAGAATAGGATTTGAATTTCTCTTGAGCGGAAGAACGGGGAGGGGACAGCGTTGGCATCGTCATTCGTGCAGGTTATTTGGTCTGGATAACCCAGAGGACAAGTGAATAACGCACATTTGCCATCGAAGTCAATGATTCGTGTGTAAATGCTCGTCGAAAATTTTTTTCACGTTACAATATTCGACGCTTCGGAACAAGTTCAGCAGAAAAAATCCACGATCGGGACCCAGCAGGACGTGGAGAACAAATGAAAAAATCGAGCCCGTCGCGGCAGGTTTGCGCGATAAATCGTCCGTCAGTCCGTTCGCAAGAGAGCGGCTGCCTTGTGGCTTCCAAAAACTATAGTGCACGTAATATTGAAGGAGGATCTTGAATTTCATTCAAATCCTGCAAGCGCTTAAGCTTAATGATCACAATATGTGTAAAAATTTCTGTGAGTTATTGTTGGAGCGGTTTCTCACATTGAATCCCCGCTTAAAACATCAACAATCACTTCACAATCACAAAGTGACGATTTGGTGTCCGTTGTCAAGCAGGGGAATAACTGGATTATATTTTTTTAAAAATCGTCATGTGCAAGCAATTTCCGTAGACGGTGTTGCTTATAGGCGAATGCTTAACGATTATTTATTTGCAACATTGGGGAAACATCCTGTCATATTACAGAGATTATTTCAGCAAGATGGCGCCGCGCCACACACTAGTAGGGAGAGCGCTGCTTCGTGATTTCGTCCATAGTTTATTGATAAGCCGTTTCGGTAACATCCCTAGGCTATCCAGGTACCTGAATCTTACCCCCATGGACTTTTGTCTATGGGAGTATCTCAAAAGTATACGAAACAAGTCCTGCGATAATCTCTGAACTGAAAGAAAATATCATTTGCGAAGTCAGTGGCATCTCGGCGGCACTTCTTCAGTGAGTGGCAAGAAATACCGAAGCCAGGTTCCAAGAATGTGTCCGACGTAACGGCCAACATTTGGACGATGTGATTTTAAAAAATAAATCCCGCATTTATCTTCCTTATATTGATTAAAACTAGAAATGCATATGTTCTATAGTTTTTTTTTTATATAGATATTGAATCCTAATTTTCTACCGGACACTCAGTATTTAATATGAAATGAAAAAACGTATATTGGCTTATATGTGGTTGTCTCTAACATATAAATAAAAATAATTAAAGAATATCTTGAATATGTCTATTGTAGAATATCAACCATACCAATATAGAGCTAAAAATGATACAATATTGATTTTAAAAATATTATCAATTGGTTTTGTACTTAATTCGACTCTGTAAATTGCCATTTGTTATATGGAATGCTACTAACATTCGGATGCGTGTCAGTAGTTCATATATTTCACAGGACAAGGGAAATTTGGTCATTACTCAGTTAAAAGGTTACGTATGACGTAGGCTGTACGTTCACACAGCAAAACAATAGATTTCAAATGATTTCGCGCAGTGATGCGTTATGGGTACATCAATAAATATTTTTTCCAAAAGTTACATCACAATTTTAATTGTTTGACTGATTTTTCAAATCTACTGCACTTGATTTATATATGACGAAGTTATTTCACATTTGAATTTTAATTTCTTTGCATTAAGAGTACTAAATAAAAAATTATTCATTCAATACAATATTCCCCAGTACCCAGTAAAAATCTAAATTTATCATTCTGCTTTTAAAGAAGGATCCTAGCTACAGTTCCTGATTCATGCAAAATAGTTAATCAAGTGGATCATTTAGATGAAAAACAGGATGACAAATATTCAAAAATCTTAAATCTAATTAAATTACATACCTTTTCAATTATTACAGCTCTCCTAAAATTTCACCACTAGAACATTTTCCATGTAAAATACGCTGTATTTATATAAACCGCTACTGAAGTTTCTCTATTCTCATAAAATTATCGTGACAATACATTATCTAACTTATTGCATGAGATATTAACAAACTAATAAACAAGCGAAATATTGCTTATATAAGATAATTTGAGGAATCTTGTATATACTTTCCAAGTTGAATCTTAGTGATTTATTGAGAGAAAAACATACAATCAATATAAAGTAATTAGTATTTCACACTTCAAAAAATTGAATTCTGATAATTACGAAAATACTTGGGAGGTTTAGATAAACCAAATCACCGGCTTTACATATCCATATCACATAACCTTTTGAATACTATTCGATACTGCGATTTTAAATAGAATAATGAAATACATATTAAATGCATTTTCTCCGTAGAATCGACTGGGGTACTCAGTTAATGCAGTTTATTGCAAATTTTAACAGTTTATCATCAATTATCAACAATGTCATACAGCAAAATCATATATTAGTAGTATATTATATTTTTATTTACTAAAGCGGATTTCAGAACAAGAAAAAACTAGACTCATATGAACCCTCTTTGAAAATTTTTCATGAGGAAGTTGTAATTAGTAATTTTAGTACACAAAAGTGAATATTTTAGAAAAAATGCGTTTTTTTATATTGCTATAATTTTGATTCTCTCTTCCATTAAATATGATCAAGCTTGAATAATTTTTGATTTTTGCCAAAATTGAAAATAGACAACTACAAAAACTTAATATGAACTTTTTATTGAGTTTGTTAATAAATATGTATAATTAATTGGATGGTACTTATTATCTACAGCTTTTGTATTGGTCCTTCCTCAATTAGATATCCACTTTATACATAAAACGCAATAATGCATGTTTCACCCCTTCCCTCTCCACTAAAAACTACCCTCTAGTTTTGCTCTTCAGTTATTTTTTCTTCTTTACAACTCAATTCATAATTTTCAGATGTGAAAGTGCGGGTTCCATTCTTTTAAATTTCAAAGTATGATTTGATTTGACTAATACATGCAAACTCACACATGAACCATTACCATAACCAATATTGCAGGACCTCGGTTTCAGAGGAACACCTCTTGCAAATCATACGTCACCAACAGAAGTAACGGTTGATACAGCGATGTTTCTTGCAAGCTACTAGAATGTGGACTGACGCAAGGTTCAGTACTGAGCCCTATTTTGTTTCTTCTGCTTATCTAGCAATATGTCTCTTACATACGCTAAAAATATTTTGCAAGTAACCAAACTTTTCAACTTCTATAACAGTTTATTATCCTTTTTTTGATTTGCTTTTCCAATATGCCCTTTCCTTTTAGAGTACGGGTTTTGCGACTCAATTTGAGCGAATCTACAAAAAGAGGTATGATTGAGATTTACTCAGATTACTGCAGGGACTTCTTTAGAAGATTCAAAATATTGATTCTCACTTCCTCATTCAAATGTTAATCCATTTTCCTATTTGAAAAGATCACTCCATAGTTATCCACTTAGGAACGCGGACGACGAACTTTATCTATCTACTCCACCTTCATAATTAGTTAAACGCTTTATATTATACAATACGAAAAAATTCACAATCATTTGCACAAAAAATCAAATTTATAACATCTTTTCCTGCATTTCGGAAGAATTTGAAGGAATATTCACTGAATAGTGCTTTCTACAATGTAAATGACTTGTGTTCTTATAATAATATTCAATTTTGAACTTTTTACACACTAGTTTGATATTATTATTGATTTATATTTAATTTCATTATCTGCTTCATTAACAACCTTGAATTTTGTTTTGACAATGTATACATGTGATGTATATCACATATAAAATTTTTAATATTGTACATTTTTGAAGGTTCGTTATATATTGTATTTTTGTGTATATGCTTCATATTCAAATTTTGTATGTGTATTCATTCCCAAGATATCGCTATACAAAAGTTGAAGAAATTGCATATTACTTAATATGTACACATTCCTAAACAACCTATGAAGTAGTGTACTTGGCACGGTCTTTGAACCTGATTTTCCCGGTAAGCCTAATCCACGATCTGTTATGATGGATTTGTATGAGAAAAAAAGTATTCAATGCATAATAATATTGATAAAAATGATTATTCACAATTGTAGTTCTAATTTATGTTCATTTATTGCTCTGATTCATATTATTCAAATTAATCTTCAACGACCATGTATTCCTCGATCTTTTCAATTTTTCTTGTTGGAAATCAATTTAGCACCAAAAAACTTTTTATATAATTGCAAAAAGTTTTTCCGAAACAGGTTAAAGGATACATTGAATCGGTTACAAAATAATATCAATTTCCAACCCCAATCTTCGGGATTTAGTTGATTGCCTACTCATATTTGAACATGATAAAATGTTTGTATTAGTTATCAGAAGTAGAGGCTGAAACAGGACAAGATAGTTGCACTTGTTTCTTGCTTCATTTTCCACAAAAATTGAGTCTCCAAAGTTACCTACACAATCAATTTTTCTTGAGAGCTCCTATATAGTGAGCAGGAAGCATTCTCTATAGCATTCTATTGAATGCTGATACATCCTCATAGAGAGCGATAGTTACACTGTTCGTACCAAGTAGTATTGAACTCAACTTTTTCAATATTTGATTTATAAGCAAAATTTTAAGTGAATTTAAACATCATCTAATTTTATTCCAAAAAGGTACACTTAATAGAAATTTTTGTAGATAATTGACACTTGACGTTTTTGAGAAAAAATTCAAAATATCAGTATATTTTTACTTTGTTCTGGAATAATTTCTAGCACTCAAGCTATTAATAGGTACCAAAACTTTTTACAAAACTTTTAGCTTTGTCATGGTTTTTGTAATTTAATCACTATTTTCATGTCCAATTTGACCGAATGATATATGATGAAAATTATAATGTACATTTATCGTACGTTGAAATATCTGGTAATCAATGTACTAATTAAATCATGTGACATAACATATTCAAACAATGAACTTGTAATACCAGAAATTAACAACAAAACGGAATTGATAGGTTGCGTAAACGATTTGAGCTTAAATATCAAGTTTATTCCTTCCCGACCCCTACATCAATATGATTATGTTAATAGTTAGGGGTTATACTGTTATGATAATACGGATTATACACAAATTAGTGGTTGAATTAACAGTAGCAGTAGAAATTGAACCTTATTTATCATAAGATAGAAACTTGTAACCTGTTGCAATTTAATTTAGAATTAGAAATTCTGTTGTATGATTGTATGAAAATGGAAAATTAAACACAGTAATAGAATTAATAAGCGATCTGGTTTTTGTAACGAAAACTAGAAACGTACAGAGTCTTTTCAAATGAAAATGAGAAATGAAAAACGAAATTCATATTCGTGAAGTCATCTTATGAAAAAGCGAAATCAAACATTGTTTAAATTAACACATCAAATTTTCGCAAAAAACTGAACAAATCATCACATCTTTTCTTATTATAATATCGTTTAAACATGTCGATAATATAAATTTAGAGTCTATTAGGTTAATATAGTAACAATGAAGATTTTTGATATGACATTTGAGAGTTGATCATGAATCCCATAAGCCATGAACTTCCTATATGAAAACCAATATTAGAATTATCACGCTGTTAAATTTGTTCAGATCTAAAGGGAGATTTGAGAAAATAATAATTTCCAATTGCCTTATCGTGTGTTCTCTCACTCCGGATATAACATCCAGTTGTGTCGTAAATAACAAGCAAACCCTCAAAATCCTGCTATATTTTCTCTCGATCGTATCATCCGTAATAACTTAGGTTTCGGAGAAAACCAAGGTTTTCTTTGGTCAATTGAGTATATCTTAATCTTTTATTTCGAAATATTACTTTCCTTTTATACAATATAACAGTTATTATTAGTTGAAAGATTATTTTTAAGAAGAATAAAATACATAAAAATAAATATCGAGACATTCTGATTGACGTACCCCCAGAACATGTGATTTGACCGAATCAAATTCATAAGATGTAGAAAATTGTCGACAGCGCAGTTTAGTTTTGATCTGCGGTAATAAGAAAAAATCATTGGGTGCCAAACAAGGACTGTACGGCAGATAATTCATTAATTCTATGTTCAAAGACGTTTTTGTTTGAACTAAATTGTGAGAGCTCGCATTGTCGTGGTGGAGAATGATTCGTCTTCTGCGATTCATTTCCCCGATATTTTTGAACACTATGCTTCGAAGTGTTTCATGCTTGAACAACTTTTGTTGTTTTATCTTGAAAGTTCCATACTGTCGATTTTTGTTTAGTTTCGGATTCATATACACAGAACCATGATTCGTTGTCTTTCTCGATCTTATAGTTGTCTTTCGAAACATCTCTATTATTTTTTTTAGCATTCTATTGCACCAATCTACACGAGCATTCTTTTGAGCAATTATCAATTTATGCGGTATCCAACACGAACAAATATTTTTGAAAACCAGTGGAACACAGTGGCTCGAGATTATGCTCCATCACAAAAAATCGGAGCGACTTGATCGGCACACTGCTGTTAGTTTAATCCTCGTAGAATGCTGTAGAAAATCATCGTACGAAAAATAAATCAAATAGCACTCGTTTGGCAACTTTACGCCATCTTTTATGTATTGTTGAATTTGTTTCAGGAGTTAAGGATTTTTACTATTTTGTAAATATAGTAGTACACTTCTGCATCGTGGAATCTTCATGTTAAGGGTTTCATTGTTTATTATAACTCTTCTAAATTAACTAAAAAGTATTTTCAATAAGTAAGCTTGCATTCTCCTGTTCTTTAAGTTACTGTGAGGATTTCTTAGTTCCATTTCAATGTGTTTGCTGGCATCATTTATATTTTTGAACATTATCTGGATATTTATCCTCAAACCGAATTTTCGTATTCTCATTCTATTATATTTGTATTAGTATATAATACAATAAACTTATTCCGGTTTGAAAAGCTGATGGTATTTATGCAATGTAATGGTCATGTTGTTATAGAAATTCCCACTAATGTTTTCATCTGTATCAATTTGGTACGTAAGAATTTACGGTTAACTGCGATCATCAAGAAATAATTTCTCATTACACTATCGGACATTTCTAAAAAAATTATCAGAAAAGTAACGCTTTTTCTTATTTACGTTTTGTTTCCTACACTATGCATTGTCGTTGACTGATTGAAGTATTCCATAAATATTAAAAAAATCGAACATATACCTAAGCTCACTCCTCAACAATAAATTATTTTCTACGTTATATTCTCTCATTTATCATCCTGTAACTGCTTGATAAATGGTTCGATAAACAAAGTCAGCCTCACTTCTATGACCCCGAAACGTATATAAGTGAAAAATCCTGTCAGTTTTCTACCATAAATTGAATTTAACTGATAATGCCTGCATGTCACATCGTCGTAGGCACAATATCTCTGTTAAATCATTTGACGTATTGTAGGCTCCCAAAAGTTTTTTAATTATAAACTCTCAAACTAATTTGACAAACTAAAACTTTATTATGAGTGCAGAAATGATGACAGGCAGGTAATATCGTGAGATCTTAAACCTCCTTTTTGTATTCATGTTTTCGTAGCATTGAGAATTATCTAGTTTTAATAATATGAATTCCAAAATAAATTGTTTTACAAAAGTAAAGCATTATTTTCTAATAATTAAAATTTTTACGGATGATCCACGGATCATTTTTTGCGGTTGTTATTAGAGAAGTGAAATGTTACTTTTCATTTTATTATTGAATGAAAAAGGTACAAAATAATGGTCTATGCAAAAGCTGTGAATAATTGAATAGTTTTTTTCCAAAATGGACCGTTATATTTTCAGTAAAACTTCATTTTCATAAACTATACATTTTTGGCTTTTCCGAAACAGTTCAGTAAGTTAGTGGTGGGAATTGGTTTGTGTATACTCATTGGATTATCTCCAAACATCCTTTAAGCGATATTTCTAGTTCGAAAAAATAACAAGATCATACAGAGGCTGGCAAAGCTGTACAATAGCTCTATCGAAAATTACTTCACCATCAGCATATCACCGCTCAGCCAAAACTGTGGCCGTTTTCTTCTAACTACGAGTACGGCTCGCTTTCTTTCCAATCTTTAGCGATCATGTGACCTTCGTTTTCCTAGAAATAAGTCAAGTTGACGCGATACTTATGTTTCCATTGTAGAAAGTGTTTTCTGTTTATAGATCATAACCTCAACCCCTTAATCTATTATCCGTGCATTTATAAACAAAAATTGAGCTGAAGAATATTTGGGCTTTATTAAGAAAAAATTAATCAAAATAACCAAAATATGATCCCATTGACGTCAAATCGTTGTCAATTGGCATTATAAGACATCGATCAGCATCAAATAACAATACACGTCAATTGAATCAAAATAAACATTAATTATGGTCATTTGAAGTCATTTTTCATTTCATAGAACAATTATAATGATATTTGTCAAGAAATAATGGAGACAAAATTATTCAATGAATTAAATCATTGTTTTATTTCAATTTTCTCAACTTCATTTATAAATTAAGATTTTTTTTAATATTGCTAACGATAAAAAATGCAATATAAGTAGTCTCTTTTTCACTCAATTATAATTTACCTGGTTTTCCAAAGAATAAAGTAGAACTTCATGTAAATCTGTTGATCCAATTTTCTAGTCATATATCACAATAAAAAATGCACTGAGAACAAACACACGCCATTCATGAACTAACAAGTTCGTTCAGTAACCGCACACACCAATAAGTTCGTGCAGACTTACTGGTAACGTACTAGAGATATCGTTCTTGCCTTGGAGAATTGAAGATAGGCTCTTTTAGACCAAACCTTGTATATGCATTTGATGGTATATTTCTGTTATTTATCGGAAAACAAATATCAAGAACCATCTCAATGATAAATTTTCAAAGGACAAAGAACAAGGTTCAAGGGCCAAACTTATTCAAAAAATACACAAAAGAAGAAAAAATTTTCTCACTTCATATGAAGAAAGCTGAAAACGAAAAGTTAATATATGGTGTATCTTAATCAGGCCATCTCAAAGCAAAAATTGTATAGTACGAAGTACTATCAGCAATTTCCTCACGAAATATCTAATACAAAATGCTTAGAATTCTTTCAACATTTGTTGTGAGGAATACCGATTGTAATTGTGTGATATGGACGTATTGGTCACCGTTTTTCAAAGCAAAAGTATTATAAGAAGAGAAATTAAAAAGTTCTGTCTATTTTAAATGATAAATTCTACAGAAAGGTTGTGAATCTATATTATTCATCCATACATTGAAAAGGAAAAAATTAGGAAGATACTGCAAAGGGTAGCATAGTCCTCATAGCTTCTGTTTTCTGTTGACTCCTTAGAACAGACAATTTGACAACTGGGTCCGTCCTGGCGCAGTTTTGGATACTTATAGAATAAGTGATGTATTCAACCTTTAGGCTCGTTATAATGCACTCTCCCCATGGCAAATATATCATCCGGATTGAAAAATTGAAGAGACCTCTTTCTAGTTTCTACTTGAGCTTTTTCTATCAGTTCTCCGCGCATCTGGTCAAGTTTGAGGTACTAAAAAATTTTAATTGTCAAGTTGGATTACTTGCAAGTAAAATACAGAAGCATAATATACACCTCGTTGAAGATTATCATATCAATTATATATAATGTAATGTACCCCAAGTATACCTTACTTTTTAGATTTTTAAGGTTTTTTGTAAGAAAAAAACTAAAGGTATAGCACTATTTTCATTTTCGACTTAATTTCTGGTTGCCAACATCATTGCAAAATTGGTTCCGCAAAGGAAGTATGAAAACTGAGCAACAAGAACGTCCGCAATATGGTTTAGTCAGTGGTTAGTTCGGTATGAAACTCCACTAATAGAAGTTTGATACACGTTTACTGCATAATTCTCCACATGACTTTGCAGTTTGACTCGCTAAGCAGGAATCATATATGTATGGAAGGAACTGCATTCGAATTAATTGTATCTGTATAATATGCAAGGCTTCCAACAGCTTCTCCTCCTCGATTTTATCAGCAGAAATTGATTTTGTATAACAATGACGGCGAATTGAGATTTAGAATAATCAGATTACTGATAATTATACGTTCTTTCTCAGTTCTTTTCGAGAAAAGGTTATTAGATATTGAGGTGGTTTCTAAAGAAAAGTCTGATGGTACATTTATTCAATGTAAAAAATCTGTTCTTCAGATTACTTCAGAAAATTGTAGAGACCAAAATAATATCTAGTATAGAAAATGAGTTTCATTCGAATGCTCGCAAGATTTTATTAAAAGATCCTATCCACTTCCTACAAGTTACTGATCCACCACAAAGATAGATTTTCTGGAAGATTGGACAATAAGAAGCAGAAGCCGACACGATCATCCGACTTAACCCTTCTTGTTTCCCATAGAAGTATCTGGAATTGGTTATTCATGAAACATAGAATAAATATTGGCTAGAATGACTGCGTGTAAAGAGCTTAAGAGATGATTTTTTTTGCAATATTAGATAGTAAATTAGGTCACTTCTCAGAAAAATCTGAAAATGCATTTTTTTAATGGTTTTCTTTTCTGTTGCAAGACACTTATTAGGTGAATTCACATATTCTTTACGATTATACTCGATTTTTTAAATACTATTAAGAAGAATCACCAATAGTTCAAAAAATTCACGTATTTATATAAGCTCAATTACTTAATCACCAAAAAAGTATTCATTTTGATCATATAGAAGGAGGCGTACGAAACCCGACATGTGCTAATCTAGTTATTAATGAATATTCAACGATTTGTTTTGTTTTGTTTTGCGTATGTAGAACAATCCCAAAATGTGCCTCAAAGTGAATCAAATTTAAATTTGATCATCTCCAGTAAATTCATTTGTTTATAAACGTCCTTCATAATTTCCATTACGCTAATGATGTATCCACACCTTCCAGGAAAATCAATTAGTAAACAACAAGACCCAAATTAATGCATTTTCTTTCCTAACCAAGTTTACTTAATAAACAGACATTTCACTTTGTTTAGAGAATACTATCTATAGCTGAGTTATTTTCACTTGTAATCTATGAATATTAAGTTAAAACTAAAAAATCATTCACTTTGACAAAAAAAGCAGAATAAGAGTTGATTCTTAACTGAATTGGAATTTTTGAAACCTAACCTAACCACACTTTAGAAACTTGATAAAAAAACACTGGCCTTAAGATGTGGGGATGTAACTCATTAACATATTTCAATTTAAAACTAGTTACAACATCTGGAATATGGAGGTAGTTAATTGTTAATTTATTTGATGATTTGATGATATTATCTTATCATATCATCTTATTAATTCGTAATCTTCAATTGAGTTTTAAAAACTTGTGTTGATGGTAATTTATCACTTGATTACAGTTATTTGATTGAATTTATTCCTAATTTGGCAAATGTTAATTAATGTTCGATTTTATATCGTATTTTCTTGAGATTATATTTCACTTCATCTGCTTAAAATAGAGAATCACGATTCTGTTACTTGGAGTGAATAGAATATGCAAAATAATCAAGTCAAATACGTAAAAATTCAGTATCCCGGAGAATATTACCTAATAAGTCGTGAATACTGTTCATTCTACCATAACTGAAGGTTTAATATCGACTTCAGAAGCAAACACATCATGAAAGAAATTTCCATTCTATTAACTATTCTACTTAGATCAAAGAAACTAAATGAAAGTCATCCATAGTACAAGAAGAAAATATATTCGCGCATATCTTGAAAGATTTTTCTATAAATGGAAAAAATAGATTATTGAGCTGTCTTTAAATATTTGTTCTTGAAAGGCAAATGGAAGAGACTCAGAGATTCTACACCAAACTCTACGATCGTCAAATTTTGGGCAGTTTAATTTGAACACAGCCATATCATAATATTTGCATGACGATGAGTGTTTGGGACTGCAACAACCAGCGATATTATAGTGAAATTTCAGTAACTGGTACTGGAAGAACGTCTGTCGGAATAAGGGAGGATGAAAAAATAAAGCTATTAAGACAGTGCATTTCAAACGGCGAATCTACTCCAAAAAGATTTTTTTCCACCGGAAAAGTAATGGCAATCATTTATTGGGATATGCATCGGATTGTGTTTATCGACTGTCTTGAAAAAGACAATATCAGTATTATGTATCATTGCTTAATAAGGAGGAAGGTGTAATTTTAGAGAATTCACTCCATTTGAAGAAAGTGTTTTTTCATCAGTACAACTCACCTTCTACACTGGGTAATCGCCATGACAAAAATAGCCTCTGATTTGGTAGATAACTTCTTCACCTTGTTCACCTGATCTAACGCCCTGTGACTTTTCCTGTTGCCTACTCCTTAAGTTTCACAAGATTGTCACATCAGAGGAAAACTTTATCGCATATGTAAATGCATATATGTATTGAGAAGAAGGATGGAAACTATTATTTGGAAGGGCTAAAGAGTTTATATCACCGCTGGACTAAATATATGAATATATAAGGAAATTCACGTTGAAAAATAAATATGGAAAAAGGCTTTTACAGCTCTACGTCTAAAGATTTGTTTTCAATAGATGCAGTTTTTCTGCGCCTTGATTTGGATAAATCTTTCACTGAACCAGTTTCGTTAAACTTTTTTACCAATTTATTTCGGTTAGGATATAAATTATTGAAGATATTACACGTTTGTTGTTTACACCTATTACCATATCCTGATTTCATTAAAATATCAATTCATTCTTTTTCAGATAAACGATCCATTGTGACTTTCAACAGATTTCAAAAATAATAATTTATTGAAACATGAAATTTGTTATTATAGCAGTCATAGTCACATGAATGTATTATTATAATTTCGGCAAAGATAACGCTATAACTCCGAAATTATTGAATTTAGGTATGGAGAACATTGGATGAAAAATAATGAGTATCTCTAAAGAAGAAGACAACATAAATACCACCATAATACCGGCCGTATCACAAGCCCCTTGTACACAAATATTTATAAAAATCGTACAAGCCTTTTCCGAGATTATTGAGGCGTTCCAGTCATAAAACTCACTCTGTATTTATTAAAATATAGTATGCTGATCTAAACGTAATTTTTTTCAGTTACCGAATTAGCAGGCATTCGTACGTAACGATTAATATAATTAATTTATTTTCCTTATTTCCCTCAACTACGCCAAAAATTTCAAATCTTCACTCTATTAGTATTATCAAACAAATTCAAGCGCCCTTGAGACAACGTTCAGAAGGATGCAAATGACATATTTAATGCACTACAAACTTTCGATAAGTATATGAAACTCTTTGCAATTCAAATCATTCAATCGCTGAATTTGTCATTCATATATAAAAGTTCTGCTTTTGAGAGAAGCTCGAAGTCGATACATAAATCAACTCCTCGCTTCTTTTTTGTATTCCTTGTGATTTCACGGCTCACTCTAACTCGTATTTCACACATTTAAATCTATCGTTGGTTTTCACACTATTATATTTCTTTACTCTTCATTCGTCGCTTATGGAGTTGTCTGAAATTACAATTTTAGTCCAGTCAATATGTGAACATTTTAATTTCAGTTTTATATTTTTCATTTATTCGTGCTCTTATTACTATAATTTTGCAGGAAAGTAAATTCTTCTAACGTTTCATCATTTAGGAAGTAACTCATTTTTATAAATGATAACAGAGTTACTATAATTTACAACTAATAAATTTCTTGGAAGAGTTTCTTGAAATATTTTCATATAATCTGTTGGTACACTTCCAATAATTGAAAAAAAACATCAAAATTATAATTCTGTTTTCTATAGATTATGTTATCATTCTGACATCCGCTACAATTTCTTCACATCCATTATGGTCTTAAATATATGTTCTCAAAAACGAAGCCATGTTATCAAATTAGATAGAAAATCAAATAATTTGATGATGTGAAAAGCAATTTTGGAAATAGTTATCGGCAGCTTAATACATAATAAGAACAAGTTTCACTGCTCGAATGTCTTGCATATGAGATTTCCAGCCTTGCTGGAATTGGATATTGCCTTCTCCTTTCCTTTGACATTTGTTCTGCATATTCAACTCTTATCTTTGTTGATATGCGAAATCTACTGGCTCTTGTATATATGTCCAGATTATTACACCACACACTGATCTGTTATCGTTGCTTATTGTATTACATTTCAAAATAGACAAATAATTTGCTGCTGATCTATGACGTTATTTTTGAACAAAATATATGCGAATATATCTAGTGTCATTTTCAGACGTTTCTGAACAGCGTCTACCAGTTGTAGCACGTCTTTTGGAATCACTAAATGAAACAATTATTCTTGCAATGGTCCTTATACAGCCTTTCTTTCCTGATCTGCCATCTTCAAGTTCAGCTTTTCCCGTACTTAAATGTAAATTTTGCAACATGTTTGATTCTCACTTTACTCGATTCTCACGTAGCAAGAGAACAATATTGTAACTTTGAAGTCCCAATATACAGATGATGAAAATGGAAAAGCTGGTAACAGATGTGGATAAAGTTGGTCCATCCTTTCGCGAAATTCAAAAAAATCAAAGTTGTGCTGAATTGTGCTACTTGTACTGCAAAACATTTTTTTTAATATTGGAAGTTATTTGAGCTTCAAATAGAAAATTTATCATTTATGGTAATAAAATTCGCATTAGAAGCAGTTATATATGATAACTTTATTTCATTGCTTCCTATCGATTTTTAAAAATTCATTCAGTATCATTGGTACATTTAGTTTTACTTGAAGTTCATGTGACGGTATACCTGAAAGTTCAAGGGAATTTAAAACCTCGACAGGATATGAAGTACTTAGTTCCGTATCCATAATTGTATCCATCAACA
Organism: Diorhabda carinulata; assembly: GCF_026250575.1. Classification (NCBI taxonomy): domain Eukaryota; kingdom Metazoa; phylum Arthropoda; class Insecta; order Coleoptera; family Chrysomelidae; genus Diorhabda; species Diorhabda carinulata. The sequence continues at coordinate 11,143,922 of NC_079461.1, forward strand.
AATATTCCTTCATTTCTCATTACACATCTTTTAAAATGTCGGTATTATCTTATTTACTACTTAATTTTTTGTGCTAATGCCCGTGACGAATTTTTAGACAATGTAGATTTACTCTTCCGAGGGATTTTTTAGACATACGGTTTCAGTCACAGTCACTGAAGTCACATTGTACCTAGCCTAAAAAATTCCAAACAGCTGAAAATGTGAATTGAATTGGATGTATAGATTAAATAGATATTGACTTGACCGTCGGTAATATCGTACGTCGATAATATAGTATTTAAGGTTTGAACTTCATTACTTGATTATGTAGCTAAAGTAGCGAAATGTTGATATTTGTTGACAAATTTTTTTATTATTGTAAAAAATATTATTTCAATGAAAAGTATGCCATGTCACATCTAGTACCTTCCAAAATATGTGTACATAGTTTCATGATGATTCGTCTTGTAGTTTTTGTGTGAAATCGTAACAAACATTCACGCATTCACATTTATAATATTGAGTAATGATAGTATGGAGTACTATAAATATGATTGTCCAGACATTATTGGAAACAAGAGTTTGAAGTTGCCGTGACAGCAAGAAAATAATGTGAAATTAGAAGGGGAGACACATATTAATTAGCGAATGATTTGATGCTTGAAGATCGCTCGCTCACAACTGTGAGAAATATTGAGATTACAGTAATCACCGACTATCGAATTACCTTCGACCTTTTAAAGATACCCTACGTAACCATTTGAAATAATCAGGAGAAATCTATAAAAAATGTCGTATATTATCAATCGAATTATTTGAGATTTGAGCAAAACGTCAAGTAGAGGTGTGTGATAATTTTATTAGACGCCTCAAGACAATGCTAGACCACATAGTGCATTTACTCGGAATAAGATCTAAGAGCTCCTACCACAGCCAGCATTTATTCCCGATATTGCACGATTAGATTATGTTTCATTCAAATCCATAACGAAATTTGAATTCTGAATCCAAAGAATATATTAAAAATGCAGTGTGACATTTTTTTGCCTAAAAAATGGTTTTACCAAGGTCTCATGGGCTTGCTGAACACTGGGTTGAGTCATGAAATACGATGGGGTACATTAGGAATATCAAGACTTTTTGTATGATTATTTATGAAGAATGTCGAGATTGGAAAGCGACATGACGCATTTTTTATTCAAATCTGGCAGTTGCAGAGTTGTTTGAAATGTGATACTAACAAACAAACTAAGACACGGATGGGAACAACTAAACAAGAAACGATTATATAAATTAGATCTGGATGATAGGACCTTATGTTCTATCACAAATAAAACGTAAATTCCTATTTCCTATTTTCTATATTTCATTCTATTTATTCGGTTTACTAAATAAATAGGAAATACAAATTTCCAAAGAAAATGATTCTCAAAGTTTGCCTCAAATAATTCATAAGAAAAAATAATGGAAAAGCACCAAATAACTAAAGTAAGGCCATTTTGCAAGAACTTCACATAAAAAGCAGAGTTAAATAGCCAGTATTAAGATTTTGACGAGCATTAATTTATTCAAATTCACTTTTTAATTGCTGCTTCTGTTAGGCATTGTAGGAAAAAATGCGGTTCAGGAATCTAATAACTATATAATGAACGAGCTTATATGAAACAAGTACGTACTGCGTTACTCCTATCAATTTTTTCTTTTTAGATAAAACGCAACAGCCCGTAACAATATTTTCTTTTTCCTATTGTTACATAAATATCTTGATTCCTTGGGTATACTGAACTGACTCTGGGTGATTATACCTCCATTTGCATAACTTACTTGCCCTTGAATATCATCGCTCATGGTAGTTTACAAAGTTATTTTTTTAATTAAATGGCTACGGACTAATTCCATTACTCATCGATTTTGCTTTATATTGATTTATGTCATACCTGGAACCGGAAAATTGCTATGCTTCTTCAAGTAGTTTGAAAGTTTTCTAACCTGTTGATTGCTTGTCTAAGACATTAACAACAATCTTAATATTATGCGCTTATATGATGAATATCCTCAGAGCCAACATTAATACTCAAGGATAATATGAGTTTTTTCACGCATTCCAATGATGATACGTTTTGAATAACAGTTCTATCTCCTGTTAATTTCTATTCCCATGAACGTGTTTTCACAGCTAAATGCATATGTATGCTGTAAATCGAAATACAGATATCTAATTTTCTTTTCACGGGAATTGACCCACGATATATTTCATTGTATCAGACAATAAACAGCAAAATATAATGAACTTATCAATACGGGGATCTACCTGCAAATAATAATTTGATTTTTTCGGCTCAACAGTTTCTATTATTACAGTATAGTTTCTTTTAATTACCCTAATTGACGTATATATGGGCAATTTATCTAACATTTTTACCTAATGTGTGTAGAAAGCACCATGTCTCACCCTTGTCAAAGAGGATATTATGATAATTGAATGTCTCTTGATTTATTTTCATTTGATAATTTTCATTCACCATTTCGAAAATTCAGTCTTTAACGACCCTCCACAGGGAACATGTACTACAAATTATGTCTTGCTTCTAGTTGAACGACACTTCACAATGAAAACCTATTTTGCTCCCAGTTAGTAGGATATCACACGGAATTTATTTGGTACAAACAAAATATGTCAAAACCAAATAATGTTATTTAGACTTTGTAAAATAGTTTTTTTCGAAAATCGAATTTGCTATTCGTGAAAACTACATCACTCAAAGTATTGAAAAAAGCCTTTTTGGATTATGTATGTTAGACTAACAGTGAATATACTAATAGTAAAAATTCTACTTTGTATACAATTGCCAGCATCATTATAAATAATTTAAAATATTGAAAATGATTATGTATAATAACTAAAATAATTTTAAAAAGCGTGTGACGTTCGGGTTTGGTAGAGGTTGAAATTTGGTAGTGTTTTTTTATAATTGGGAGATTTCCAGTAACTATGAATTAAGTATTAGGTAATTTTATTAAGAAGGAAATACGTGAAGCAGTCTTTATTAGCAAATACTTCTTATAGGGTGCATATTTTAGAAATTGTTGAATTCTTTAGTATTAGACGACGTTTGTTTCAAAAATGAGCGTAGTTTGGCGTGTTTTAATATAACAACAAAATTGTTAATAATAATGGTATTCCACATCACGTTCTAAGATCATGATATTTTTTTATTTAAAACTTGGTAATTCAATAATATGACATAGCAAGCTAATTCAATGACATAGCAATCAAATACATAGTAAGTACTAGGTGTCTCAAAAAAAGTTCACATTTTAAGAAAACAATTTTAATAAAAGTTCATTGAAAAAATGTTTGTTACATATCAGAACACATTGCTTGGAAATTTATTTCTAAATATAGCACCGTCCAAATGTAAACAGTGGCGTTCACGGCATTCATTCGACAACGTGATGGTTGTCATTTCGTGCCTAATATTTCCATTTAGTTGTACCACGTGAGTCAGTTTGTTAGTGTGATCTTTAGATTTGACATAACCCCAAATAAAAAAGTGTATATGTGTTTAATCGGGACAAAATTATATCACCTTTGCTGAAGATCAATTTGCCGGGAGAAATTTCACAGTAGCAGAGATCAATTAGACTTGTGTGGAGCTGCTGAAACCACGTTCTTTGGTTATAACCATTAAAGTCTTGAAGTTCAAGCAGAAGTCATCTAACATATCCAAATAACGCTCTAAATTCACTATAATTTTGCATCCGCTCCCATATTCAGAATAGTGAGGACCTATAATTTCTCGTGTTAACATCGCAATACATACGAACACTTTAAGCGAATGTAGAGGTTTTTGATGTTTGTGTTTTGAATTGGTTGCACTCCAGTTTCAGTAATTTTGCTTGTTTATGTGTCCAGTAATATGAGAATGAGCTACATCTGAAAAAACGATGTTGGTAATTGTTGGAAAGCGCTCAATTATCTGGTTCACGAGATCAAGTCTCTGACCAGCATCCTAAAGCATCAGTCCATGCACCAGCTGAATTTTGTAGGGATGCAGTCTCATATTTTTGGTGTAAAACTTAAAATAATTATGAGCTCTGCACGTTTAAAGCAATAACCCACTTCTGAATAGACAAGTGAGGCTTTCCACGAACTGACCCAGTAGCACTGTTTACATTTTTGGTCGTTCTAGAAGATTATAGACGCCTGGATTTTGTTTTATCTAATGTTAATCTGGACTTCAAACTTCCCCACCCATTTTCCAATCAGTGACAAACATTGCCAATATTACGGAATTTTCTATTGTCATTTTTATGAAACTCACGTACGCAAAAGGCATGAGAAATAGCTGCGTTCTCGCTATAAGAAATACAAAGGTGAACTTTCTTTAGTTGTATTTTCAGAAAATGAATTCACCTTGTCCTCCATTTTCTGTTACTATGAACGATAAATATTTCTGTCTTTATGTGCTTATTAGCAAACTATTACAAACATCGGGTGCTTTATGGATATTATCTCGAGGCATATCTTCAATTGTCTGCTTTTCAATGGTATGGTAGCTGACTTTTTCTAACAGATTCGTTTATGTATGATGTCAAGCAAGTCTGTTTTACTAAGGAAAGCTAGTGAGTCTATACGAATATCTTCCAGCTTACTCGTGAAACGTTGCCAAAATGCTCTATTCCAGAATAATAATATTGTGCAATATACTCTATTCCACGTTTTTGTAATACCATATTATGGTATTACAACTATGAGGAAGGAATAAATGTTAGGTGGTCATTATGGCCGTATAGTGATTTGTAATGAAATGAATTTAAGAAAACTAAACGGTTTTTTTGCTATAAAGAACAAAAATGAAACTATCATTATAACAGTGGGAAAGTATAACTACTTTCTACCATTATTTAGCTTGGTGAATAAGTTTTGTCTACCTACCGGCTCTTGGTAGATGCTAGAAGTGGAGGGAGGGGTATTTGTGGAAGCGATAAATTACTGTATGAGAAGGGAAAAATATGAAAGAATTTATTGAAATTTATTCCAACGCTAACAAGAATGTTTGATATATATCGAGTTGATTTTGAATTTCGAATCTTGAATTAAATACTTATTCATAATTTATCATCTTTTCATATTTTTGTTAAATGAAAAAGGTAGTAAAGTGAGTCGCTTAGCATACCAATTGATGTTTTCATCCTATAATAATAATTAGAATATATTAAAGATAACATGCTCTTTGAAAATATAATTCAACAAAAACTGCATCAATTTACAATTATAAAGAACATAGAACAAGGGAAAATGAACTTTCTCAGAATTATTTTTCATATTTATGGAGCATTTATACAATAATGCAGTATTCCATTTCGTATTCATTTCATAAGAAAATGAAGAGAATGAACCAGAATGGGAAGTAGCTTACAAAACAATAATGGGGATAACGCTCCTAGCCTCTTTTAAGCTGATCCTGTTTATTAAAATTTGTAGAGGAAGAAGTTTTTTACAGAAAATACGTTTTTTTGAACAAAAAATTGTAATCATGGAAAATCGGATATGGGAATTGCAAATCCTCATCACGATATAGAAGTATATTAAGAATATAAAATTGTACAGGTTCGATCAACCTAAGCCACTAAAGAATAAGCATGATAAAGAATGCTAATAGAAAGCTTCGAGAAGAATTGTTGCTGCCAAGTGATGTGCTAATCATCTCCAATTATGGTATTATTTTGTTAAGTTTTTCGTCAAATACTGATGTTATTTCGTTAAAAGATCATTACATTTCAAAACTTTCTCTTTATCTATAAAGCCTAGTGAAGGAAACAACTTGAACTGATTTTAGCTACCAACAAATAGACCATCATCAACTTAGATCAAAGTTGAGAGTTTCAACTATACCGGCTCAAATAAGTTTCATTTCTGATCTGTGTCATATATGTCTTCTAATTTATAACGGATTTGTAATAGTTGTGCTCTCTAGAATGTACAGTTTATCACGTTTTCCATGAAAATATTATTGCTAGAATATATTTCATGCTTCACCAATTTTATTACTCTGTAGAATCGTTTTTTCTGATATCTTTATTTTTTTTAATGAATTCAACTTTGAGTTTTTTCACCTTTTTAAATGTACGGTGATTAAAAATGTGAAAACTAAAATCGATTATCGTTCAATTTACTATTTATTAACTCTTCCTCCAACTTAGATAGATGTGATTATAGATATTACGTAATATTGAATGTGAATCCTTTATAAAATGATGAGTTGAATACAAATTATATTTCCAGGAGATACTGAGTGATATTTTTACTGGAAAGACATCTGTATCCGAAATAAGTTTGGGAACCTCTGATGTCATTTCATCTTACGTTCCTGAAATATCATAGGGATGAGAATAAACCGCTCTCTTTTAATTTATTACAACAGTCTCTATGAATTGACTAAAAATAAATTCATCCAAGGAACCGATCTATATTTCAAAAATAATCAACTTGGTACTTAATTTGCTCATGAATATTGATAAACGAAATTTCTGTGGTAATGGAGCTACCTCTCTTATTATAAAGGAGAATAATTTTCACACTTCGATACAATCATGATACATTTTTAAGCCAATCAAATTGATATATACTGAGGAATTGATATTCAGCAAGCTTAAAATCGTTTGAAAACCTCTATTTAGTACTAAATGCGTGTATTATGAGTTTGCACCATCCCAGGTGGTAAGCTTAACATTTGGATGCCAAAAAACCGCACAAATTATTTCACTATTTCAAGTTTTTTGCTTGTATCTGGAAAACGGTGGTTTGGACGGAAAATGTCATCACATTTAAAAATACAGAGAATTAAATTCTGCGTCGATTGACGTATGAAACTTCACATACAGTTGAGTACTATAGCCGAAATCGATATCAAAACGAAAAAAAAAACTTATTTCGGCTTTTCAAGACCAATTATTTTAAAAACAGATACTCCTACTATTGCAAACAGATACTCCTATTGAAATAAAATTTGTAGAGAATGAGATTCTACGTATTGACACTACAGGTTTTTAATCAATTTAAAACACTACATTTTGCGTCAATATTAAATCTGTCTTGTTTCATTGTTTCAAATATTCGGTATATTCAACATCTATAAATATGAATGACCCAAAGTATTCAATTAACCATTACAAGCTGAGGCCTCAACTATAGTGAAAGAAAAAGGAATATAAGTATTGATAGAAAGAAGTATAGCAAAGAAGGATGAGAAGCACCTTCGACGTCAACATCTTGCTACAGTTGTGATTCACTAAAGATGCAAGAAAATATATTAAAAGAAGAAAATATGTGAAGAAGAAAATAGTAGATTGTGTAGACAGTAGATTCCCTGTTGACTGCTGCTGAATAGTGGCAAGATGAAGAGGTACTTGAAAGAATTCGTCTTGAAAATGATCTGGTTGAGTAGATGCCAGATACAACTGCTTTTGCAGTATCAAGTTCCTGCAAAAAGAAGCAATAACTGAATTGTAATTTGGCCGATTGAAGATGAAGATAGCATTCAACTATATTTGCAAATACTTGGGAGAAAATGAATACCAATCCCAATTCACTTTGTCACAAATGGAAGACTTCGAAGGCTTTGTTCCAACTCATAAATTCCTGATGAAAAAACTGAAAACAAAGTATGAAGACGATATTATCACCACTAGCGGAAAGGGTAAGAAAAAGCCACCTGTAACATGGTTTCGAAATACATGTTACAACATTGTAACTCAGTCTTCGTATGACTCCAGGAATGTCGAAGTAAAAGAAAAGCGATTTCGCATAGTGATAGCTGCCACTGCCATTACCCGCGAGGATATTAGGTGGGTGATTTGTCTCCTTGATACTTACCGCAAAGTAGACGAATTGTTTAATATATTCCAGAACCCCTTGAGGTACTTGTGGGGTAACTTGTAAACCCCAAAAAAGGAAAAATACTTTCCGCTTGTCCAAAACAAAAACCTGTGCTATCGCTCACGCAATAATTAAAGCCGCGAGACTGCATCCTTTTTGTGTCTACTGCTCGCAGGATTTTAGTTATTAGGAAATTAATGATAATAATAATAATACGCATACAATTTATACAGAACTTTGAGAAACTTAATATTGGGTTTTTTTGTACTAGTCGAATTACTATTCAGGTTATGCATATTCCTTCAAAATTGCAAAGTAATAAGAACTGTTGTTTGGGTACAAAACATAACATAAATTTACTCAAAAAGACGGAAAAAAAAACGATTTCGAATTGATGCCAAATTTCAAATTATAAATGACTGTATTCAAAAACTGAGGTATGACACCACAAAGTTTATTCTCTACATTCTTCATTCCACGTATATTTTCAATAGGAGTATCTGTTTTCAAAACATGTGGAGTCGCAAAATGTAAGTTTGCAACGAAATACGATTTTTTAGTTTTTAACATTTGATATTGGCTATACCACAAAACCGAATTCATAGTTTCATATTCAATCCACGCCGAATTTAGTTCTCTGTATTTTTAAATAGAATAACATTTTCCAAGCGACGCACTTTTTTCCATCTACAAGCAAAAAACTTTAAATAATGCAATAAATTTGTGGTTTTTCACCTACTAAAAGTTAAGTTCACTACCGGGCATAATGCAAACTCGGGTTACACTTATTTAAAACCAACAACAGTTCACATATTTGAAGCTGAAAATTCCCGTCATCAGCACCTAATGAAAACGGTGGCCTGTTATTTTCATAATACTGGAAAGTGCAGGAAGGGGCCCATCTAATTTCGAGTATACATAAGTTGGAGGGAAAACTACTGAGGAGGGGGTAATTTTTCGAGCTCGTCCACTGACATAGACCGTAACGCCGACCCCGTTATAGTATGTTGAGAGAATCTAAAGGTTGGTGGTAGCAGCAGATACAATTCCCAGAAGGACCATTTATATTTTGCTTTTCATATACGACGACAATTTCTGAACATTATTTTTATAACTTATTTACAGTATATTGTGACCACGTTAATAGAATCAATTTCGAAAGAGGCCTTTCTATTTGTTCACGGCAAATTAGAGATTTTTAAGAAAGAAGATTTTAAAATGTGAGAATAATATATATAAAACGAGTCTCTAATCGTCTTAGAGTAAGCAAATAATCTGATGACATGACAAACACATCAGAATAGACAAGTAAACCAAACGGTGAATTTAAATCGATTACAAAAGTGTTTAATAGTAAATTAGTTTATACTTTAGTGTCTTATTAGGTCTCAGTGTAAAATTTAATGGATAGTTTAGTGTATTTATTGTTAGTATATAAATAAAGGAAGTAGGTAAGATACAACGTGTGTATGAATTCACCTCACCGTTCAAAAACTGTTTGAATAAATAAGAAAAACATTACGTAGGTCTCAGGCGTAGACTAATATAAATAAAAAGTGACGTGAACTTTATAATATTTGAGGCTCAAAAATTTCTATTTGTGATTTTGACTAATTAATAAATAACCCTGTATACTGGTAGATTGAATACTAGAATAAAAAAATTCCATATATGTTAATATAGCTATGATGATAATAACTCAATTAATGAATACACTCACACATAGAGTTTGAGAATTTAAAACTGTCGTGAAACTATTATCACTATGGAGCATCAGTTTTATTTATATAACTGTCTACTTGCATAGCACTTCTTTAGTGAACAAGTTGAGCTAGAAACTATTACATCGGCATAATAGCTTCGGTGTTGGTTTCCAGTGAACTGTCATTTCCAAACATTTCAATCCTATTTAATACGTTGACGATCTAAATTTTCGAGGGTCGAATCCACAGTAAGTAATGCTAGTTCTATTCGCAATCCAACTTGCAGATGTGCCCATACGTACTCACAGTCAAAATTATTTAATCATTGTTTCATCACGTGCATTTAACTAAACTGATTATTATAGCGATAGTTTCCATCTTGAATATAGATATTTTCATGCATATGCAATTTTAATGACGTGTAGAGCTTCAAGTTTGTATCACAGTATGAATATGCTTATAATATTGAAAATCAGGGAAGGAATCAGAAATTGACCTGATTTAACATTATTGGAGTACGTACAAAATACAGAAAAGCTTTAGAAATAGTTAATTCACAATTTCGACCATTCTAACTCCAAGATTGGTTCAAAATCTGTTTCGTGGTGATTGAAGGTGAGGCGCTTACAATCAGTGGGAAATTAATAAAATCTTCAATTTTAATGGTTTGTTTTTAAATTACACATCACATTACATTACTAACAGTATCACATATGTTGGTACTGACTTCCGTCAACCTGTGGGTGACCGTAGTACATATGCTTGATAACAATATAACTGTCTCTCCAATTATGATCCTCAATAAGATATTTAAACAAAATATTAGTTTTATAGATATAAGGTTTCTTATATTTTAATGTCTGTTTGTGAATCGACTCAAATTACACGTTTTTGATTTATCGTGGCTGACAATTAACACCAAGAAAGCAAAGAAACATTGAAGTTTATAATCTCTACAATTGTAATCAGATATATCGGTAAAATCCTTCGAGATACTGCAACTTCGATTTTAATCACTGTCTCAATTATCTCCATTAAACTGGCCGTTGTATAGCTTGAACTTAAATCGAGTAAAATAAGAGCTTAATTAGTTATGGAAATCGATAATCATACATTGACTATATAGATGTCTAGATCTAGAGAGATCAAAAGCAAATAAAGGAAAAACATAAGCAATAACTGGATATAAGTTTCTTCAGTAGATTATTCTCACAATCTTCAATACATGAGATATTCACTCAGAAATAAGGACGTTGACATAACATGAGATATCATAGACCTCGACTCGCGTGAAATTCTTTTGTTATTATTTTTATATTGATGTGAATTAACAAATTCAATTCCACATATATTCTTGTAGTCTCAATTCATTTCTTGTCTTCAATTGAAAAGATCATTATATTCAGCAACTGCGGCTTTCTACATGTATTTTCAATTCATCAAACTCTTCTAGATCTATTCACTCGTCTTAGAAAGTTGTGTCTAAATCATGTCTTCCATAATTATTCAAATTATGATGTTTTCTAGCAAATGAATGAAATTTTCCATCTATTTCAGTATTAATTCATACTTTCTGAATTAAGTTATATTATTAGGGGACGAATAAAATCATAATATTTTATCGTTAACATTCTTTTCTAAAAAACGATATAAGAGGAAATATTACAACCTAGCAAAAAACTATATATTTTTTCCTTATTGATTTTTTCAGGTCTATTTTATTTTATTTTCCCAATTTTTTCCAATTAATAGTTGCTACCTTTCTCTTCAAAATAGGCGTTTACCCATGCGATAATGTCCACGTCTAGTGAATTCATTTCATTCATTCACATAAATTTTTCATACTAGACATATAGACCTATCAGCATCATCTTTGTCCAACAGTTTTGAATTAATGTGTCATGAAAACGAAAAGGAAACATAGTCAGTATATATCTTATACCTCCAATATTTGATTGTCGCCAAATATATATAAGCAGCCTTGTATAGACATGAGGAGGTCCTAGGTCAGGAGAATTGCTTATTGTTGGTAGTTCTCCATCGAAAAAGTTTGTAAGAGTCGGTAAAACTACCTTTTTTGCCTAAAGTCTGTATGGCGGAAGAAAAGTCCTCATCTTAATCCGTAACAACGGTTTTTCCAGTTGAATTATCAACTAAATCTACATACAATAACGATATCAAATCCCGAGAAATCCATAGAATTATCTATGGCCTTTATTAGAATAGCTTAAAAAAAACCTTTTTTGAGAAATGCCAGAATGCGCAGTTACAACTATATCAAAAACGACCCTTCATTTCGACGACTTAAACGGAAAAGGGAATTTTACTTACTCTTACAACCTTCTCCGATGGATGCCAACTTAACACTACTACTGACAATAAACAACTCGCCTGACCTGTGAACTCCACGCTCGTATACAAGGTTGCCTATAAGTTGATCCTATCCCAAGATGTCACTCTCCCGAAAATGGAGTGTAACATGTATACATAATACTTCTATATGGACATGTGGAAGCTGTTCGGACTAAGGAAGATATAATGACCACGATTTCTCTATCCTCCGATGTTTAAGCTCGGTTCTCCGCATTCTTGAGCATGTGCACTAAAGATAAAGTGTTGCTAACGAGAGAGAAAATGAATATTATTGGCACTGTAACGTAGGGACGTTTTTTCCCATACCAACTGTCCATATAGGAGTAGCCTGACCTATGAACTCCTCGCTCGTATGCAAAGTTGCCTATAAGTTTATCCTATTCCAAGTTGTCTCTTCTACGAACACGGAGTGTAACGTATTTAAGCAGGAATCTCGACAATTTTACTGGTTAAAACTGTCAGGTCTTAAGATGTAAGCATTCATATTTAACCTTAATTGGCCAATAAAGATTTTTTTTTCATTTACTAAATGCAAACTAATTATGACAAATGAATATCACTATGCAACATATTTCCTTATTTGAACACCAGTAGTCTTGCAGTCTTAACTAATACATTTAAAAATTATTGTAACATCCAAAAATTCCACAACAATGACGATTCAGTCAAGAATGTGGAAAGAAACTCTCCCATTTTTGTACTCAAAAGGTTGCAGGTGGATACTTTATCTTAATGAAATTAATTGTATTTTCATATAACTATTACCAAATATAATCTATATCTATTAGTATTGAAGGAACGAACAAAATCACTTTTTATGCCTTGACTTAAAACATCCTGTATGTTGGTACAGAGAGTTATTTATTAATTCTAGAGTTTTATTTTATGTATATTGTAGGCTGAAGGTTTTCTCTATTAGATACAAATAAATATTCTCGAAGGCTGGAGAAGCTTTCAAACGGCTAACAGTAATGAATCTCAGAGGGTTTTCCACTCACGTTGCCTACTAAGAGATATCGCTAATACCAATTTAACGCACTTTGACTGCAGGAATAATAAGAGAAAAATTCGAGTAATGGGCCCTAAAAGTGATTTAAATATCCCCGGTGAAAGAAAAAAATGTGTAATGGTGCTTGCTGAATAGTAACAGGCGATTTGGGATTCGATGAAAAAATAGTCTTCAGAGAGATTACACTAAAAGGAAAACTGAGTTATATGTTGTGGTTGGAAATTAGTACTTTAATGGGGATATTTATTCGACGTGAATTCTAATTTTCAACTCGATATTTTCTAACCCAAACAGTATAAAATCAAACCTAAGAAACTGTTTATATTGTTACATTTCTAATTGTCAAATTATATAGCGGTAGATGAACCTGATATGAGCAGAAAAAACATTCGAATTAATAGAAAAGAATGAGATGAAACCATTGTGTAGAAAAGTTCTCAAGTTTCTCTAATGGAATGTACTAATATCTCTGTATCAATATCATTATTGTACCAAGAAAAAATTCTGAACTTCTCATTTATTAGTAAATTACGCCTTGCCTAGCACTACTTCACATTTATTAGCTTTTTTCTGAGACATTATTAGTTTTGAAAGTCTAAAAGAAAATCGATTTGTCACAAATGGCCGACAATACAGCCAGTTTCTTTTCAATTGTCTCTTTCCCTTTCCACTCATCGTTTCGTTTCTTTATACAGAGCAGAGTACAAGAAATAGCCTACAATTACTTCATTTACTTAAGATTGTTATCATTATCGGTTATACTGGTGCTTGTCAAAGAGAGGAGCTCACGATTGCATTGGATACCTAATCCAATTGACATGAACACCATTGGAAAAATGCCACGTTTAATTGCCTAATACCTAAAATTGCAGGTTCTGAGCTTTATACTGGTCACTGTTTCGAAGGTCCAATGTCACTCACTTGGCAATTGTTGCTTTGCTACAATAAAATGGCATGATGCTAGAGATCTTTCTCTGTTGCGGGCTACATTGACAAGTTCATAAAGAAAGAAAAATAATTTTCTTTTTGTTTCAAACAAATCATCATCCTAAGAATATAATTTACGAAATGAATTTACGAACCTTATTACATAGAAATCTAGATAAAATACAAGCTTCATTTTATGACGGAAATCGGAAATAAATTTCAGACAACTATTAATTTAATTGAAATTTGGAAAATGCTATAATATTTTCCAAATTAAAATCTCTACAAAATTTTATAATATGATATATTTAATATAATTGAATATTTCCATATTGTATTTAATTCTAAACAAATTACTCAATTCGAAAACTTATGAGCCTAGGCACACACAATTAATTTTCGTTATCTATGTACTCATTTTCAAAGACGATACATATGAATTAATTGATTTATTCCCCTTAATCCAAAATCACCTAACATATACCCCTTAATTTTCTTATTTGGAACTTAAAAACGAAGATAATCAATTTGAAAATGAAGGATGCCCTTCCCTGGAAAACACTTTTTACTGCCTACAAAATCCGATATCTCAAGACAATTGCACCATACAGCTTCTCCGAGACAAGATCTCACATGCTGCTACGTGGTCTGGCTATTAAATAACGAGGCTGGTTACGAAAAAGCGTTTTATTATAAAAATTATTCTACATTCGAATTCTACCTTTCCATATACTTCCCTCCCATCGCCTCACACCTTTCTATACGTCTTTTGTATTGATCGAAGTAGTGCTGGAAGTCTTCTTTGGTGAGTGCCTTTAGGAACTCTCCCGTTTTTTGCTTTACCGCTTCCAGCAGATCTTCTTCTAACCATTCTTATCTTTCAAGAAAAGGAAAGAAAAAAAAAGGAGCAGACCCGTTGACGCAAGTGCTTTTGGTCAGTAGTCAAATTTTTTGGCACCAGCTTCGCATGGACTTTTGTCATGTGTAATTCCTCGTGTAAAATTTTTCTAACCGTTTCTTTATCGGCTTTTATAGCCTCGGCAAGCATCCGGATGCTCATTCGACGATCTACACGCACAATTTGGTTCATTTTGGTCACTGTTTCTGGAGTTGAATCAGTCACAGGGCCACCGGGGCGCTAGTCATCTTCAGTGCCCTTTCGGTCCTAAAGCGTTACACCACTCATAAACACGCACACGAGATAGAGAATTGTCTCCATAGGCCTCTTGCAACAATTTATAACATTCAGTCGGAGTTTTTTGTTCAATTCAAAGAGAAATTTAGGATTTATTCCTTGGTCCTGTGTTTCGTCACACATGATTTTCGGCACGAGAAAAAACACGTTCGTTACAAACCACTACTGCATAAATACTATAATAGTGACGGAAACGTGTTTTGAGACGTGCATAGATAAGATATCTAGATACCCCACGCACTACTCGTTTTTTACCCCACCCGCCTAAGACGCCCCCTAGGTTCGCAGTCTCGTTATTTAATACCCAGACCTCGTATGTCATAAAAATGAATGTACAAGAATTAATTACTGAATAAAGAAAAATGATATTTTGGTTACACCGAAGAAATCTCAACAAATATATTCAAAATGCTAAAGCAATCAATATATTTCAGTTACATCTCCAATCTTACTCAAGATTCTCGATTCGAAATACGTAAACAAAGTCACAGCCACGGAAGACCTTTGTATTACCTAAAATTTAAACAATGACGAAAACTTCTTCGAGAAAGCATCAACAACCACATATTACTAAAATTGACGAACTTATGCAGATTTCGAAACAAGTAGAATCAGTTACCGAAATTTAGGACAACCCGTATAACAAAAGTATCGAAGTAACCATCATCGCTCTAATTGTTGCATGTATTTACATTTTCTGCTTGGTAAAATACAGAATACAGTTGCTGGAAATTACAAGAAAAACAGAAGAATAATTAAGGAAATCCGATAGAAGAAAAACAAATTTCTAAAAACCACTCTGTGTTTCTCGAAACTTAAGGACTCAAATCTGCAATATAATCAAAATATGTTTATTGTCTGTGTACTATAAAATTGAATCTAAATATTATTTCATTCCTTTGCCTGACTTTAACCGTTAGTGTTATTTAATAAATCGAATTAAATTTTGTTTAAAAATGTTATTTCTAGAAGAAATATAAAACTATATATTTATTTAGACTGTTGAAAAAAATAGTTTCTAATTTTTATTTCGATTTGATATGAGAACCTGTTCTCATTATTTTTTCAAACTATTGCTTCTATAAAGTGGCGCACTCGTTTGCAAAATCGTTTTAAAATGTTCGGGAGGTATTCCTGATTATAAAAGTGTAAGACACTTGATATCTTTTGACGTTATTGTTTAAGCAACGAAAAACTAATTCAACCAGAAAAAATGCATTTTTTGCAAACTATTAATTTTTTTTATTCTTTACAATATTTTAAATAAAAAAAGTCCTCACACTCACTATCGTATCTCCAGCCCACTGATTGTTATCAACTTTTCAAAATTGAAAATCGCCGAAAAACCTAATTTTCTTGAAATATTATACCTGAAAATTCGAAATGCTCTTATTTTGAATTTTTTTAAAGCATATTCCAGCTATTTAAATCAAAATAACCTAAATAGATTTGGAATATTTTGTTTTTTTTTATGTTTTATTCACATTATAACAATGTGCTTCCTTCACGCATACATTTTCGAGAGATGTTTTTTTCATCTCACTCCTATCTCTATGTAAAAGATTAGTATGAGAAAGGCCGATGACGCGCTTAAAAAATTGCTTCAGTCAGTGCGATGCGATAGTCAGTGTACGGACTTTTTTAACTAGAAATATTGTGAAGAACATAAAAAAATTAACTGCTTACAAAAAATGCTTTTTTCTGGTTTATTAAGTTTTCCGTTGCTTCTACAATAACTTCAAAAGTTATCAAGGGTCATCCTACACTTTTATAATCAGGAACAGCTCCCGGACTTTTAAAAAAAATAAATTACAAATTAAAACAATTTTGCAAATGGATATCCCACTATGCCCCGGTCTATATTCAAAGTAGGTAACTTGTCCCAGAAGTGGACACCTGCTATATTTCTTAAGCAGCCTTTCTGAATATACCACAGTTTACTTCGATTATAAACTAAAGCAATGCGCATGTCTGAGCATATAAAATAAAAATTTATGGAATTATCCATACGTACTCGTATATAACAAACAAATATGAGCGCGCTGAAAAAGCTCGAACGTTGGATTAATATATAAATGAGATATTTTCCTAATCACAACGTAATTGTCTACTTATATGTTCTTAAGGTTGCATAGAGGTAATATTTTTAATACTCTATATTTACTTTGAAATGAAGAACACGAAATTATTGATTTTTAATAAGAAGGTATAGAATATATGATAAAAATCGGAGAAATACAATTTTTTTTACATTTTTATTATTGACCATATCCTTGTGAATACTGATATTTTTACATATTACTCTCCCATATTAATCAGTGTTTCCTATCCCCGAATAATAAAAACTGACTACATTCGTTGAGCCTGCAATTTTTTCAAAACCTGTCTACAAAATCCAGGCAATCCAATTTTCAAAATGGTCTTCATTTGTCATTTACGAACATGATGAATGTCGTTTCTGAAAAAAATATCACAATTCCCAGTAAATTGAAACAGCAATTTTATCTTGTTTTCAAACATGCCGGCTTCGCTCAAAGGGACTGTTTTAATCCAGATTATGATCATAACTCATCCTTTTAATTGGAACCAACGTACAGTTCCTTTCCTAAGCTCCAACCACATGCTACAACGACTTGTTGGCGATATAATGAACTTCATAAATTTACCTTGTTTTCGCAAAAAGTCACAACTGACTATACAATAATTAATATTGCATTTTTTATTTTCACATTTTCCGCTGCTTTATCATCATTTTAGTGTACTCATTTTATCATGAACCGTATTTTATGATACCTAATAATTGTGAATAGTAGATTCTGAAATTCAATTTTTTCTCAAAGAAATATAAGTCTTAGGAATATACAGAATAATTTATATAGTTACGAATAGAGACAATATATAAAACAGAAGACGTTGTATATTTTAGGATACCAGAAAAAACAAGAGCTTCTTTGCAAATTACTCTATTTATGGTCAATACCAATACCACCATCTTCATTGATGATTTTTTTTAACTGAAGCTTAACTTAAATCTCAAACCACGTAAATATTCCTCTAGGGAGCGTTTTAATCATTCATAACATTTATCTCTCACATCGAGGTATCGGTCAAAAGCATCGATGTTTTGATAATCGATATATTGTCAATACATCGTCCGCTACTTTCACAAAAATTGACATCGTTCTTCAGTCTGTTCAGATTTTCGTAATTACTGTGCCTTCCATTGCTTTGTCGTAATATATACAGAAAAATATTGCATCACCTACGATATTTGGACCGAAAAAATGCAAAGTAAATCATTAATAGGAGCCACTATTCACTCTGTGAGTAAATGTCAACTACTTAGTAGAACTTTTGGCGTTTTTGAGGTCACCGAAAGCCATACGTCGCCTTATATTATTCGGAGAATGTTATCACTGAAAAAAAGTTTGGAGGTTCTTGTTAGACGATTAACTTAATATCAATAGTACTATTAATTGTACTGAGTTCATAACCAAAGCTAGGAACATATTAAAATAAATAAAAAGGAGCGTCAATGTAAGTGTTAGGGATGGAGAGAAAGAAGGTTGAGTAAACAAAATGATACTCGATGCTCGCACAAGGTGGAACTCTTGTTTTTATATGCTTCCGATTTCATGGAGTTGGTAACAATTGTAGGAGCAAGACTTTTGACTCGATTTGATGCTCCACCAATAGTCTAAAGCGGTGAACTGGATTGCATCAAAGAAATGATAGAATTGCTATGCTATGCTAGAAATTGATAAAAGAGTTTTCTTGAGACATTTACGTAACGTTAAGTGATTCCTCTAGTTAGCTGCGGTCGTGAAGTATCATCAAACCTAAAAATGAAATAATATTTCAATTTAAAGAGGAATCTGATTCCAGATTCAAGTTCATGCATATTAAAGATACGGTAGCCAAAAGTAAAGTATTGAATTACTTAAATGAATATGTACAAGAATTTGAAAGATTGCCTGGAACTGCAATAAGGAGTGACACCTCTGATGAATATGATAAAGATGATACTGAATTTGATATTTGAAAATACTATAAGCAGGTGAAAAATAGAAATATGAAAAAAAATCATCTGCTACAGCTACAGCCATGCCACTATTGGGCTACATCAGCGAAACTGAGGTCTAGTTATACCTTTCATTTCTTGTAATACCAATACTATTGATATTTGGGACGATATGGAATATCTATGTCCAATAATATGTCCAAAACCTAACCAAAAAAAAGATTGGTGAATTCAAAATAAATAATGTTTATGCAATAAAATGTCTTTCAATGTAACCAAATACGTTAATGTTAGGGTTAATGGAAAATCCTATTAAAATATGAAACAACGGCAAAATATCGGCGATATTTTTGCATATCGAACGACGCAGTTCTGAACGCGATATTGCTAAGAAATTAGGCATCAGCGTAGGTAGTTTTGAGCAAATAACTTATGAACGCTGCGGTTACTGTTGAATTTCATCCAAATGGATACCAAGACTTACGAATTTTGAGAAGAACTTCACAAGCTGTGACGTTCACACGCGTCTCCGCGAATTGGGTTGGTGAACACTTATACACCCTCTTATAGTCCCGATTTGTCGCCGTACGACTGTTATTTATTTGGTCCTTCGAAAGAGGTACACATTTAGGCAAAATATTGCAAGTTTTAGGAAAATACTGTAATGCTTTTTTTATTTACGCATGTTAATCTATTAGTGACAAAATCGTATTACTAATTAGAAAAGGCATCAATTTTTGATTCCTACTACAAAATAATTGAACAATTAGGCATAATGGAATTCTTTCAGATAACAACAATGAAAAAATTGGAAGCTAATAACTCATCAAACACAAAATTGAGAGAAACAACTTTCGCAACATGAAGTAGAACAAATATAGGACAAATACAAACAAAAGTAAATTCTTAAACATGATTCTTATGTCAATAGACAGACACGGATCAGCTATCAATCTGAATATTAATATTCACGTGGTAGGTAATCTATAAATTGATATAATTAGACCGAAATTATGTTGAATCATCTGAAAACTTTTCCAAAAAAAAATTTACAACTTATGGATTTATTTAATTCGTGAACACAAAAGCCATACATGGACTAATGGAATTTCTTCAAATTCTAATTCACACGATCCTAATCATGATTAAATCGAATTGAATAATTCACAACTAAGATCGAATTCACACATCACATGAGTTATACAAAATTATTGAAAATGGAGGCAAGCATTTTCTTCATCATAACTATAATAATATTAATAAAAATAATTTTAATGCACTTCTCACTAGATAGTAGTCAATATCAGCGATTGGAGTTCTCGTTTCTCACACCGGTTAAGACACTAATACTGATCGAATTCTCCGGTCGTCTTCAATCAATTGCTGAGAATCCACGAGTATTTGCCAAAATTTGAATAATCCAGATTGTAGTATTGCACAGGAGTGGCCTCTCGTTCTACATAAGTACTACTACATAGTAGGGCCACCGAGAGAGGGGCACATTGTCCCGGGCAGGCATCATCACACAAGAAGAAAGGAATTTTATTTTAGTTATACATTTTCTCATACCACATTTCAGTCACCAAAAGCTTCTCAGCGGCTCTGCATAATAGTGGGATACACCAAAATTCGAGAAATATGTGACGTTCAGAAATGTTACTTTGCAATATACAGTACTGTGTGTAAAACTTTTATTGGTATCTAACAAGTAGATGTACGTACATCATATATTGAAAATAATTCCTCTACAATGTTCTGAAAATAAACTAAAGAAATCAAATATAATCAATAAAAGATTAAGCATCATATAGAAAGAAATTATTTCAGATTAAGAGGAAGAAACTTTATTTGAATTATGAAACTGGTGTAAATACCCAATTCCCGCGATTAACATTGAACTTAATACAATAATATTAATAAGCAGTGTATTTGATTTGATACATGTGCCAAAATATCTTCACTCTTTTGCAAATAAAACTCTTTTTGTTTCTTGAAGATAATTATTATTCATTATGTTTTGATATAATTGATATAATTTGTTTTCTCTGGATTCGAAGAATTTTTTGTTGAATCCATGACTTATCAAATTGAAACTGTCTATTGAAGTCAATTGTTAATATTGGACATCGAATGAGAATTTAACAAGATTTAAGCGAAGAAATCCAAACATATTCCACAAATGCGAATTAACACCTTGAAACCTGTAGACTTCCAAAGCCAAACAATATTTTCTAATAAGTAAGAAACGGGAGAGATTGCAGATGCGCGTAATATTTTAGGAAAATACTATGAATTTCCTGTCAACAGAACAATATAACCAACGACTGAAAGCTTTAAATAATAGTATCAACGTTTCTTGCAAGGAGCAATTATAATCAGTTTAAAGGAATACAGGGTGTATTTCGTATCACAGTATTCATGATTCTATATTTCCACTCAGTAAAATCAACGAATAGTGAACTGAACAAATTGTAAACTTTATATAGGATTCAATTGGCCTCAATTTCGTTCGAGCTCCATGGCACGAATTATGATTGAAACTTTAAAATCGAAATATGCCGAAAAGATTAATGGAAGCTATACAATGCTATTACTAAGTCTAGAAAAGTGAGCTTGCTCACAAGAATACGTCTCTAAAATAGAAAACCGTAGATTAAATGCGACCAAAATATCAGAACAATCTCTAGTTGACGACTTATTTCTCGTTGCTAGAAGCGCTAGATAGTCTCAAGTATCTTGGTGTCAATTTTTTGAAGAATAAGTTTAGTCGATTTGAAATCATGGTAAAGAGAAAACTTTGGAATATTCCGTAATCGAGAGATATTTGATAGTTTGCACATTTTATTAGAATGCACCAATCACGTCATCCACAATTTGTCTAAAAATGCCTAATAGATTCCGGTTGACATCAAACATTAAACAAGGGGGTCAAGTGGAATCCAATAAAGACGCGTGATCTTGATTAAAATGGTTGAAACTAGGAGCATAAATTCTAAGTAGCTTTTTATAACTGAGCTGAAAAAAAATGCATAATCGGCGATATAGACCCACATCTCTGTCGACATGATATCAGAAATTTGAGTCAAGTCAAAACAAGGGCCCGTGTTTTTATCTCGTAGAATATTCTATTTCATATATAATCTGAAATGTCCACTTCACAAAGCTTAATCAGTTAGATTCGTGTTAGATTCGTTCCATTTTCTAAGCGAATCTCCACTTTCCATGTTTCAACCTCAACCTGACTGGAAATACTTGAAAAAACTATAATTAACGAGGACAATGAACACATTTTCATGTAATAGGCTTCTAAAATTGAGTAAATATTCATTTTTATTTTAACTAGAATTCGTATATGATTCAACGATATCACAGAATTACTTTTATAACTTTATTACACAGATTTCGAATATGTGAGGGCAGATACACTTACCGATCAATATTTTCTTCATACAAATCTCAGAGTCATTTCTGACATAATTCATTGTATACTAGCGCAATTGCCTGACTATCTGATCTTATCAAATGAGCATCTTTTGTTCTGTCGTATAGCTTAAAATACAAAATCTAAATCAGAAATCTATTTATCATTCTTTAGATAATTACTTTAATAAAAGTTTCTATTAAGATGATTATCCATTCATATTTGTATGTTTATCTATTCAATCTATCCCGAAAAATATTTCCTGTAAGGATCTTTTTTCTAAAGGATACTAACAAGATATCCCTCTAAAAAAACTCGTATCATGGAACGGCAGGTAAAAATGAACCAAGAGAAAACCGTGGGTGTATTAGAAACGCCTGGTTTTTAATGTGGCAATTTGCTGGAGTGTTGAAGATAGCGAGATTTGAAGTGAAATGAAAATACCGAATAAAAAGCAATAAAATGGTAGCACTACATGAAAATGCTTTTTCTTTTTCTAAAACATTTCAAACATCCATCATACAATTTGGAAGATGCGGTTTAATTTGTTCCACATGAGAGGTGTCGTGTTTCAAATTTTATTGGCTCTGTTAAAAGCAAGACAAGATATCTCAGTTAGTCGAAAACATCTCATATTTTAGCTATAAATAACAAGAAACAAAAGGTTAGATAAATATAATAAGTGAAAGCTAACTCGTACGAAATATGAATCTTCTCTTGAAAATTCAATTTTTTATCAACACTTTTATTAACTACAATTTTTACATGTAATTCCAAAGTATACAGAATTGAGAAAATAACAAAACAAGTACTTAAGTTAGACAGAATTGGAAAATTTTGGTTTAGTTGAATGATATAAAAAATTTTGATGACTTGACATCGATTGTTGAATTTAAAGTTCTTCCTTTTTACTGCATTAACAAAATGAGCATTAGATATAATTTGTTCAATCTAATATATTGTGATCAATGTTTAGTTGGTACTTTTTGAAATCTGCTGAATTGACAAGGAAAGAATCCAATAACGTAGATTTTGATATATTTCGTTAAGTCTAACTAATCCCTATTTGGAATATTCGTTCATTTATATTCACCAACAAATAATATTCTATAGTATCAATATTCAACATCTGTTCTATTCTTTTTGAAGCATCGGATTGCGACTCCGGATGATCTTCCATTAGAATGGCAAGTACTTTTATTGCATCCAGAGTTTTCCATTTAGTATTTTATATTTCTTATATCGTGTAAAGCAATTCTTTTCTGCTTTTTTGTTTTAGCGTTAATTGACCTACCTAGATCATTATCCTTCTAATTATTGGTTTTTCTCTCATTATGTTCCCTCACAACTCAATAGTTGTTAGATTCTGAAACTGCACCACCTGTCAAGAATGAGTGAAAAATGAAAACTACGTATATCATAACATTGCAAATATTCAATATTCCTTTTAAATTATTTCCAATAAGTTAAATTTATTAGGTTCATACTTAATTATGAGTATTTTCTCCACCTGATACTCAGATTCTAAAGTAGTATTTCCTTTGATTATAATAATTTGTATTTTGTACTGCCAATATTTGCAAAAAATGTCAATAAAAAATTTAGAGATCTATAAGTATTCTAGGCAACTGTTTTCTCTCACAATTTCCATAAAAAGTTCATATTATGAAAGTAATAATTTGTTCCAGGTCCCTATAAACTAGTTTGGAAAAAAGGAATAGCTGTTCTATCGGCAGGGAACGTGAAAGTGACTCCCGATACACGCGTCAATTTGGTACACGGATATAGTTTGGAGATCAAAAATGTGGGCCCTCAAGATGCTGGAGACTACGTATGTCAAATAGGTACTCTCGAACCAAGAGAAATCACCCACACCGTTGAAATACTCGGTAAGTTTTTATCCAAAATATGTTACATTCAAGTACTAACATGTCTGTGATTTAGTTCTTTGACCAAGTATTTTATATTGAACCTACGAGGGCAATGAAGAATACTATGAATCAATTAATTAAAATAAAATTAAAAGATGCCAATGAATCTCAATTTATTTCCTTCGAGTACTATCCTTTGCTAGCAATCCACTTATTCCAATTTCGAATACTTCGAATACGTGAAAGCACGTAAGGCTCCTTTTGAAATGGTTTTCATTTGATTGAGCGTAATTTTATCAATGCAACAACGATCTTAGATCATTTCAATTCTAGAACGATGTTTAGTTTCAAAAAACGAGAACAGACGCGTTATGCCAAATCTGGTAAGTCAATTGGGTGTGGGCAGACAGGAAGGATGTAACATAGCACGTTGTCGTATTGAAGAAAATAGCCTTTTGCTCATTTTTCAGTTTTCTAAAGTTATTATATTTTTACTTTAGAAAGATTCTGATATTATGTGAGTTCATTCAGCAGTTTTTCTAAATTTGGTATATTTATTAGTGTGTTTTTGTTTAAGATACATGTTTCACGATACACACTCCAAGCACGATTTCCCACACTATACTTGCAAACTGGAAGGGATTCGAAGTGATCACTTGTCACCACAGATGATATATATCAATAAGAATATTTTATTTGTTCTAATGATAAGTTTTATGTTCAAATGACTCATGTAGTGAAAAATAGTCCTACATTGTATCATATTTGTCAAATGAGGGATGAGTTTTTTTCTCAATTGTCCACTTCGTCAACCAATTTAATATAGTAATATAGTATATCAACAAAAAACTTATGCGACTTACTAGGAATTGAATATATAATCCCGATCGTTTCGAATAAAAAATTCTCATATATATTCCATTCCACGTTACTATGTAAATTGGTTGAACTATCTCGCCACTCTTGATGGAAACCATTTAATAAGATCTGTTAACCATATATTAAGTTATACAATATATCCCTTATATTAATGTGACTGCGAAGTTTCAAAAATCTACCTATTTAACTTCTACTTACTGTTGTAATCGTTAAGATTTATTGTAAACTGACTGTCTCTTGATGGGAACAAACATCATAGCTAAGCAATTCCATATGTCCTTTAGACACTTAACTTATCAAATCACTTACCCTTATTTTTATATCGAAGTTACTCTAACGACTATGAATATAATCAATTATAGCTTTTGTTTACAATAGGATCAGTATTTAAGGGAGCATATATATATGCATAGTGTGTTCTTCATAGTCTTGACGTCCAACGATTACGGTAGTCAGATTATTGAAACCACTCCATTCATTTATATTTTATGCTCATGTGTCCCCATTCTATGGATGGTTTTAATTTCAAAATGTAGTGTTGACTTTCTATTAATAAGTTTAGTGAGAAAAGAAATAAGATTGGCAACATTGCGGGTGAAACAGCAGTGTTATGTCTATCAGTTAGTTTCTGTTTCACTTCCGTATACTCAACACATTATTTTTGTCAGTGTCATCAATATAACTATTTATCTGTGTGGTGAAAACAGAATCGTGCAATCAAGGTCAAGATGAACCTTACTTAGAGAGACTTTCAGCTTTGAAAACTAACAAAAACGTAGATTGTGTGAGGACTATTGTGAAAATAAAATGTTTTTCAGCAATTAAAATTTCTAAGTCGACATTTAACTCAAAAAACTTCTTGACTGTTTTGATATAACAAGTGTTTGTACCAAAATATTCCTTAGAAAACTATCAACTGATTGGAAAGTTAATCAAAGAAATGTGTTCAATGGGTCATACGAACCGTTGAAAGCCATGTGAAGACTTCCAGCGCTGGTACAAAGGTTGACAATGACTCTGCTAGTAAATATCTGCTCAAGGCGACTATTTTGGAGAGGACAAAATCATCGATTGTGAAAAATGAAAGCAGTCCCTCTACTTCTCTCACTCACTCAGTTTCTCATATCTGTAACAGAATATGATATAATCGCCTTATTATTTTCGTCCAGATAGTTGTTGTGTATCCTCACCGGTCTAATTAACCGAAATGCTATTATTTATTGTCTATATTTAAATAATTTAGATTTCTACTTTAGCTTCGACACATTCTAAGCACACGAACGTCAACCTCTACAAATATTCATCTTTTCTGTATTAAATCACTATTCAACCGTATTGTTATTTCCCTCTACCTAACCTTGTAATTTTTTTCGTTCTAGATGAGTCTTTTAGTACTAAAATTTGGCCTATATTAACATTTTTTTTTTCTAGGAATTAGGTCTTTCTATACTATCCATACATTTCAATAAATATATTTGTACTTAAAGCATATCCAGAGTCGCAGCTCTCGAGGACACAACAAATTTCTGATTCTTCCTTTCGTAAACTTGTTCTATATTCCTCGTTCATTTACCTTTGGTGAAAAGTTTGTCAAGAGTATTCTTATATCATAATTTGAAATCTCCGGATACAAATTTCTTTTCTATGTTTTCTCATTGTCATTTTCGAAAACATTCGGAAAATAAAAGCCCTAAACCACCTTTATGACTACAATGTAATAATTGATTATTTTTATTGAAATTACCGATTAGATAATTCCACTCATTATTTTCTCGTCTCTCTGCTTTATGTTTATTTGGCTCTAGTATCTCAAATTATATTTACTGACAGAACAGAAGTGAGGTAAATATTAATTTTGTTAATGTAGGGTACGTAATTAATAGTTATACCAATAACTGCTAATTCGATTAAATCAGTGGATGTTGAATAAAACAATTTCTGATGAATCTTCTCTTCCTCCAGCGTCAGTCCACTTCTGTAATATATTTTCTACCTACCACGAAAATTGGACTAAGAACTAAAATCTGCCCTGCATCGCTACACATTAATTCAGAATCTTACGTCCGATGGTTTTGTTCACCCTTGTCTAGTTAAAGAGGTAAAATTCTAAACGCTATCGGAGAAGAAAAAGGTCTAAACACAAATCTTCGACCCTCTAGTAAAGCTCGCTCACCCTAATTGTATCACCTAATAAGACCCAAGTTTATATCATCGGTAGCGAAAAATATTGCCATTTGTGGCAATAGGTGAAACTCTATATAAACACAACTGAGTATTCTTGAGAAAGGAACAACTGAAGACCGCGACTATAAAATATACCACGTTCAATTATAAATAAGAGATCAATTCGTCGTACAATGAACAAGCATTGATATATTATTGGTATAATACTAAAAGTTAACAGTGTATGCAATTTTTAAACAAAATAACACGTCGGTAAATATTCAACATACACAATAAATTCTAAGAAAAAAGTAGTTCATAATTAGTTGTAAGACATAGGAGAAGAAGGTGATGAGGAAGACCAAAATGCACAGATCAGAAGCTGAAGATGTTCAGAAACAGTGGTGAACATCGTGATATTAGATTTCAGTATGGCAGTTTAAACATAAAATATACATATTATGTACTTAAAAACAAACAAGAAATAAATAAAGGAGAAAAATAATAGGGATATAAATACAAGACAGCAATAAAAAGTTGAATGAAATGAAGAACATATAAAATAAAGCAGTAATGAATTGAATGTAAATGGCGGAATATTAGACAGAAAAGTGATAGAGATTGATGAATTAATATGAAAAAAATCCAATATAGACATAGACATAAAGAAATCCGATGAAAAAAAAAGAAATAATAGAAAAGAAGAGAATTCAGCTCCTACTAGTCTACCAATGAAAGGATACTATGAAGTCGAATGAAAACGAATAATTCCCATTATCATCCCTTGGAAAAACATTAATGTCGAGTGGTAAAAAGTATATAACGAAAGAAACAGAAAACCATTACGACAAGGTTGTTATGGAGGAGGAATCACACTTGTCTCATTTTACTTTGAGTGTTTGGAAGACCAAGAAAGTAGAACGCACTATAAGTAAATGGGATCGTAGAGTCGTATGTACAAGGAATCTCTACTCCAATATTTTTAACACGAAATACTATACTATATTTATATATAATATCCAAAAGTTGGAATGTATTTGTCTAAACTACCTCAAAAGCATATGGATATCAAAACATTTTTTCTTCGATGTAGAAACTAATTTAAACATATTTATAATTTCAAATTATAGAAAGTTGAAAAATCAGTTGATAGCTAAGCTGAAAAATTTTAGGATACAAAAAGCAATCAAAGCCTTCTTAGTACGCACGTAGTGCAGTCCATGAGTGTTAAGTCTAACATTGAGAAAAAGATCTTCTATTTCACTATAAAAATATGATGCATCTTTATGTCAAAATGATCATACGCATGTTTAATTTAGTTATCGCTTTGTTAGTTGATACAAACTTGAAAAATAACTGTTTGCAATGATTTAGAATTGTGTATTTACTCACTTTTTTGGATAACAAGATCTGACAAAGTGATATCCTCGACCTCACTTTCAATCTGAGTTCAAAAAACACACGGTCTCAAGCCTGTGCAGATTTCGCGTGAAAACTCAGTTGTGAGACCGAAAAGGAACGTGCATTGAACTGAGTTATGACATCATAAGTGAGAATAATCTGAGTTTTGATGTGAATGGAAAGCAGCTATTGTCAACATTATATTCAGTCGAATCCTACCTATATCTCTATAAAATTTGATTGAAATTTGTAACAGTCTGAAGGAATGTAAAAGATTTTGAGACAAGATAGATGAAACCTCCTTAATGTTAATTATCGCATTTCTAATAAAGTGCTTAAAACGTCTGCAACATTCAAAGATATTGGTGTTACTTTTGATGACGGAACCGGATTAGTAGCCTAAGATGGCGAAGCATTATGGATTATAGCATTATCATGAAGCAAGCACACACCTTGACTGATTTTTTTTGTTCCTTTTGTTAGATACTGTCTTGACGTGCATGCCTTAGTGAGTCAGAGTGATAAGCAGCTTTTACGGTTGTATCCCATTGCGATGTCACTTCATGGAATCTCTTTTGCATATCGGATCAAAGTAACCGACCATTAATCACCCGTTTCAATTGGTTGAATTATACTTTTTTGTCCTCGCGGCAAAGCTCTGAAAATCGCTCAAAACATTCTACTGGACACTGCTTTTGCACTGAGCTGAGAATTCGAGGCACCAACTGAATTTTGTCATATTTAATTTCCATGGTGGATCCTTAGAACCAAAATGCTGGTCTGTGCTGCAGTTTCTGTTTTTAGGCGTCGATCAGTCAGAACATTTTGAACTACTGATTCAATGTTTAGTGGAGTAGTTACCATCACAGGACCTTCCGCACCTAGATCCTCTTCTAATGATTCTTGGACCAATTTTGCAATTGTTCAAAATGATGAACACAAGTCACTGTAAACAGTCTCCATTTTCCAAAATAACTTGACTGAGTGGTCTTTCGAACTCTACTATCATGAAATGGATTTAAGCAGCAAATTGAAACTTTATAAAAAGCTTTGTTGAGACTCTACTTACTATGTGATACCAAGAGCACATGAACTGCACTACGTATCTGCTACGTATCCTAGAAATTCAATCGTTAAATGGAAGAAGCCTTCTATGAACTGTATAAAATGATTTATATTCTTAAGCTAAACCCTTAGCTCCTGTTCCGATTATAATGAGCTGCAACGTGTTGTGAGGAAATCTTTTCACATTTGGAAGCATGTTCGCAGTGACTTTGAGATTCTGGTGTTGAAAATTGCCGTACAACTATTTGTAAAAATTTTACATTTCAAATATCATAATTCTATTTGCGAAGTCGTCTTCAATAAACTGATTAACAAGTTCTATACATTTTGGGGTAATTTTGAACCAGGTTATTCTAATTTTGGCAACTTAATTAGTCTCAAGTTTCGGCTCATACACATTTATAACATTATATGAATTTAATTGAAGCATATCACTTAGAAATTGAAAAGCTTTAGAACGCAACCATTGTTTCATTACGTATTTTCTATACACGAATGTAGAATATTTTTAAAATTGCACATTGTAGAACTGATTCATTGATATGAGTTTGGTGTTAATTCATTTTTTGTTTATGATGAAGATCATCCTGTACGAACGATTGGTTTAAGGGGCCCCTTGTCATTGTTATCTGTCATTAAATGTGAGGGCAATGAAAAAACGTTTCATCCATGTAGAGAATGGCTTTACTCTCCGCATGATATTATTTTATTTCTCTAGTGTTATATTGCTTGTGGTTGCTTTTGAATTTGCACTATCAACGTATGATTTCACATAAACTTTTTGCGACACCACCGAAACTAAAGTCTTTCTTAACCTGATATGTAATTCTCCGCAGAACGCTATCGTCAATATTCACTTCTTTGTAGCCCTACAATTGTTTTGATTGGAATAGAATATTTAAACTTCACCCTTTTCAATATTTTGACCTTGCTTGATATTTTTCAATCTGGCCTGGCTGATACCATCTGTTTGATCAACACTCTCCCATATTTATAACATAAAAGTTATCGTCTCATCACATTGTGCCTCCAGCATAATGAATTTAAATACATTAAGCAATATTCTAGATCTTTGTGCACTACAAATCTTATGATCAACAGCCGTTTGAATTTCTACTAGAAATGTAAGTCCAAATTGACTGAATGTGTCAAATTGAATAATGTAAACCACTTAAAAAATACGTTAGTTCGTTATTCAATATAAATATATGAATCATTTTGAACTATTAGTGGACATTTTTCGTATTTCGTTATGAACAAACACTTATAACTTGTTCATAACTTACATATTTTAGTATTACACACTACATCAACAAGATCAACAGATCATTATTATATACAAATATAACAGTATGAAAATACCTCCATTCAACTTCATCCTCCACTGATGATTTATTGATTTAATTTTAGAAATCTTCCACTAATCGCTAGAAAAGATTTGGAAGAGAGGAAGTGATTAAGATAAGATCAATAATAAAAACTGAAAAAACATGCTACAATGACAAACCGAAAAATAATTTTTGTATAATTTCGAATAGGAGTAGAGTAATTGATAAGAGAAATCATTTTGATATGAAAAAGAATAGGTCTCTTGATGTACATTAATGTAAATATTTTATTTTGATGGATACCCTACAATATGATAGGGTGGAAGCACCATTTGTGGCCAGTTTAGAGGGGGTTTAAAAACTAGAAAATCATACAAAAACGCTGAATAGATAAATAGCGGTAAAAATTGTACAGAACTAAGGGTTATGGTATTCATTTAAATTACTTTCCCAACCTTAACTACAAGAATATGTTTGTGATCTGCCGATAAAAGTGAAACTGTTAAAATAATCTTCTTTTACCATTTGTGAACACATTGGTTCTAATACAGTATTTTAAAGACCTGTTTTTGGCCCCTGATGATTTCGAAAATAGATGGCATCTCAAAAGTAGGTACCTAACTCCATAACGAGGTAATATTTATCATTTTATTCATAATAGAATGAACAATTTTTATTTTTTAGTCCCATATCTGAAAAATAACTTCTGGAATTTGTTTTTACGCTATGTTGAATTTTCTCCATTAATTATTATACCAAATTTAGTCCTTTCTTCCTGGCCATCTCCAGTCATATCCACAACTCTCTACCTACTTCATAAGACTCAGTAACAAGCTCATCTTTGCACTTGTTTTCTGGTAGTTTTTCATCTTTTTCATTTCCGTCAGTGTAGATATTATAACGTTTCTCGTATTTATTC